>NC_034409.1:101790670-102090670 GCF_002078875.1 Numida meleagris
CAGGGAGGTGGTTGAGTCACTGTCCCTGGAGGTGTTCAAGAAACATTTAGATGTTGTGTTGAAAGACATGGTTTAGTGGGGTTATTGTTGGTAGGTGGATGGTTGGACTAGGTGATCTTGTAGGTCTTTTCCAACCTAGCTCATTCTATGATTCTATGATTCTATGACTCTATGATTCTATGATAATCAGGGTCTTTTACACGCAGCTTCACTGTGCCTATAGTAGTGCCATCCAATCATTTTCCACACTCTGTTCTATGCTTTTATAACATGTAGAATGCTCTTTGTTCTAAACCTTTTAGACTTCTGAGTCAACATGTTTTAAGCTAGTGCCGAATCTGCTAACATCTGTCTTTATACAGCAAAATAAGTGAGATTTTACATGCGTAGTCAGCAAAATAGTTAAACTTTTCTGTAAAACTGCATTAGACCTCAGGCTAATGACTAATTCCCTACAAAGTTCTGCAGTTTCTGCATAGCAAAAGCCTACCTAGAACTCTGAAAAGGAATTCTGTGAACTTCATTTTTAATATTTGAATTGCAGAATTTATATATCATGAATCACAATAAATATGGATGTAATGTTGTCATTAATTAGATTAGAAACCAATTGCTTTTACTATCTAAATTTTTCCATACCACAATTTATACACTGTTTTATGGCACCACCTACTGAAAATTCAACTGATGTAAAAAGAGTTTAACAAATAGTATGAAAATACCTTGCTGCTTCCAGTATACAATTTGAAAGCATAGACCCCAACAAATTTTATACTAAAAGTTAAAATGTCATTTGGAACTGAAACAGTTTGTTATAAAAGTAGCTATAAAAACATTATTTGACTTAAGGATTAACTACTCTGACTTCAAAAAGGAAAATCGTCTTGATTTGAATTCTTATATGCTAGCCTTCACAGGCAATATTTTTAAGCATAAAGTAGAGATTATAAATCACCCTGAAAATGTTGGCAAATGCAACCCTAGCATACTACATATTTTTTAAAAAAAGGTTTTATTTTCTTGACTGACCTGAAGTATCTTTTATTCACATTACTTCCTAATTAGCAGTGAGCTCCTGAAATGAACTAAGTTCAAAATATTTCCTGGACTGCTTATAAAAGTGTTCTTTTTGATTTCATGAAAATACATTCAAACTTCGATGGTAATCAAAGCCTGTAAACGAGACTAAATAACACTCTTAAAGAATACATTTCTGAAGGTGCTTTCTTTAAAGAACATTCTCCATTTTATTTATGAGCAACAATGTTATCACAAATTCTGAGATAATCCAGTCATCAGTTAATTTAATCACATAACAACATTGTGCATTCTGACACTGTTACTTACCACACTATGTTGTTAACAAGGCTTTAAATCAGGGTTATGCTGATTTTTTGGCTTAAAGGCCAATCCGTTCACAAAGGTCAGGGCTTTTTGAACAGTCATTCCTGGGCCATATTTTTCCCTCCTTCCACTCTTTCATATTACTCAGGCAGCATCACTTCCCTGACTGTGTCCCAGGAGACTGGAGGGCAAGCACAATTATGTCCTGCAACTTCTTTTCCTGTCTCTTGACATCAAATGCTTGTCAATGGTGGGAAAAGTTAGCTTGCTGTGTGTTAATTGTGCATCCTTAACCTGCACATGTGCCTCATTGCTGCTCACTTCTGGGCCAGTGATACATTAAATGGGGATTGGCTTCCTTCTTCTCCCCATCACTGCTGGTGGTGTTTCCTTGTGACTGTGAAAGGCTGAGTCACTCAATGGTTGGAGCCCTCCTGAAGGCAAGGTCAGGCAGTCATAGAATCACAGAATGGTTTGGTTTGGAGAGGACCTCCAAGCCCACCCAGCCCCAACCCCTGTCATGGGCAGGGCTGCCCCCTACCAGCTCAGGCTGCCCAGCGCCCCATCCAAGTGGGGCCTCACAAGGCCAGAGCAGAGGGGGAAAATCCTCATTTTTTCCCATTCTAGGTGAGTAATTTTGGATTTCAGGAAATTATTATACTGAGAACAGTGTGAAAATACTTCTCTTGTAGTTTTTTCTTTTGCAGCTACAATTGTATAGGTGTTTAGAGAGAAGCAGTGCTTAAACAAATTTTAATGAGGAGAAATATGGGAGCAGATGTAGAGCTCAGGCAGACACAGATGTCCCATCAGCCTGAAAGTACTGTATTAGTTTGTCTCTCGTGTCCATATGCAGAGAGAATCTTCTGCATGCTAAAAGAATACAGGTACAAAACTGAATCATAGAATCATGGAGTGGTTTGGGCTTGAAGGGACCTTTAAGATCATCTAGTTCCAAGCCCTTTGCTGTAAGCAGGGACACCTCCCTCTAGACCAGGTTGCTCACAGCCCCATCCAGCCTGGCCTTGAATGCTTCCAGGGAGGGGGCATTCACAACCTCACATGTTCATATATCCTTTTTTTTTTTTTTTACAATATTTTATTCCCAATATTTGTATAAAACAGATATTAAAAATGATACTCTTTTTAATATGTGAATATACACAGGTGTGCATGCTCTATACAAATATAATGGCCAAATGCTGCCCTCCAAAAAACACATATAATTCCAAGAGCAGTATTTGGCCACAATGTTTGTACACAATCGCGAGAAAATAATACTGTAATATAAACTAATGTAATGGTACTTAAAGCAAAGCCTATGTATATAGCAGAGGGAAAAACTAATGAGAAGCAGATGTACCCAGGAAAGTGTTTTGACTTAATGGTATGTGTGGTTTCATTCGGACACGTGTTCCTTCAGCACGTGGAGAGCGAGTGTATATATAGCTATGTAAAGGAAAATAGTAGTTGCTGAAAAATGTGTATGCTATCAGGAAAAGAGGTTTTAAAGGGGAAAGTATTCAGATGAAAAGGCACATTCTCTAAGTCTCGAGAGAGCTCAGCACTTTTAAACCATAATTAATTAATTCTTCTGCATTCCAGGATGCCAAAACAAATGAAATGATCAATTCCTTTATGTACCCACAAGACAGTGCTAGCTGAGGCTGCAGCTATGCCAGCGGTGAGTGCCCTGCCTGCATACAGGGGCCAAAACGGCAGTGGTGGCCTTGGCTCCTGCCTGGGCTGCAAAAAGCACAGTGGCCCAGCTGATGGCTGCTGGAATTAACCTCAGCACAGCCCCAGCCCCTCCTGGGCATCCAGTCAGCACAGGCTTTGCAAGAGTGACCGCAGCAGTAACATCTGCTGAGAGCTCAAGAATCTTGGCTGGAAAAACAGGTAGCATCTCCTCCATTTGGTCAGACTAAAAGGGGCTTGATTCTACCAGCAAAACATAGTGTTGTGTTTTTAAATAATGTGGTAAAGCAGAACTCTTTTTTTATGAGATGTCACTGCAGTGAAGAAGAGAAAAAACATTCACACAGCCATCTTGAGAGAAAATGCAATTTCCAAGGGGCATCTAGGTTGCAGATAAATATTTCACCCACACTTCTACGGACACTCCAAACTGAAGAAAAAGCTGTTATGTTCAGGTTAGAGGAGGCTTCTCTGTGTTTCACTGTTTGCAGGAAATGTATTGTCCTGTTAGCACAACAGCGGCCAGGTTTACCTGCTCCTGTATACACAATGCAACTGTCATGCAGTGTGAAAGGCCTACTGCAGAAAGCAGTGACTTCATACCAAATTCATAGCAAATAATGTAGCCAACAGGACCAGGGAGGTGATTTCCCTCTGTACTCAGCACTGGTGAAGCCGCACCTCAAGTGTTGTTTTCAGTTTTGGTCCCCCACTAAAAGACACTCTGGCCCTGGAGTGTATCCAGAGAAAGACAGCAAAGCCGTGAAGGGTCTGGAGCACAATACTGATGGGGAGCAGCTGAGGGAGCTGGAGTTGTGCAGTCTGGAGGAGTCTCAAGGGAGAACTTATCACTCTGTACAGTGACCTAAAAGAAGGCTGTGGTGAGGTGGGTGTTGGCCTCTTCTCACAAGTAACAGCAATAGGATGAGAGGTAATGGCCTTAAGTTGTGTCAGGGGAGATTCAGGTTGGATATTAGGAAATAATTATTCTCAGAAATTGTGGTGAGGCACTGGAACAGTCTGCCCTTCACCATTCCTGGAGGTGTTCAAGAACTGTGTGAATGTGACACTGAGGAACATGGTTTAGTAGGAAATATTGATGGAAAGTGGATGGTTGGACATGATGATCTTAGAGCTCTTTTCCAACCTTAATGATTCTATGATTCTATAAATTTTGGTAAGAAATCAGTCTTTATTTTAAAAATACAGTATCTTCTTTGAAGACACTGTCTCTAGCTGTGCTGAGCAATCCCATGTGATCAGATACTAGTCTGAGTACTCAAGTAAGAATGGATCTAATAGGAAAGTGATCTCATTTGGAACACTGAGGATAAGGTGAAACTAAGGGAATAGATTTTTTTAATGATCTTCTCTGGAAAGGAGTGATTTCAGTAGACTTAGGTTTCAATAGAATTATGCGCTGAGGTTTTCAGTGCATAATAGAGAATCCAGTTTTTCCTAAACTGTTGTGATTAAAGCCAGCATCAGTCTGGACTGCTCTGAGAAAGTTCCTTCTGAGTATCAGTATCAGAGATCACTGTTTCAGCCTGATTTTACAGCTGCAAATGTCAGTGGGATCACAGTTAAAAGTCTAGAAATCGCTGCTGTTTAAACATATGAGTATCAGCACCACTGCCTGTGTTCCACAATTGCTTTAACTCTGCCTTGCTTTACTGCTTGCAAGAGCTCCTCCTTTTTCTCACACCTTGCTACCCCAAACACAGAAATCTGGAGGACAGCTCTGCCAGCTCTGCTAGACCCTGTCCTGAAGTCAAAGGACCAGGATGGTTCTTGTGCAAGGAGAGATGTGGCCTGGCACTGCCCTTCTGGCTGGCTTAAGGGCTACAGCCCGTCTGAAAAGGATTCGAAACCCACATGAAAACCTCCAGCCCCATGAAGCCACAATCACAATCTCAGTTTTCCACTGGTCATGCACATACCACATCAAAGTACTCAAAGCAAACTGGGACTGTTTCCCTACCCTCTTCACTTAGTGGCCAAATCCTATTTTGGAGCAGTTAAAGTAAATTTTTTTTCCTTTGCACAAATATGGTCAAAAGCATCAGGAATAGATAAATATTTTCATGAGATTTAGTGCAAAATCATAAAAAATTTGATGTTGCACACTGTAGGATAAGGCAGAGAACATGAAAAAAAATGTTGAAATAGAAAAAAAATGAAAAAAATCCATTTTGTTTGATGAAACAAGGAGTGCAAAGCACTGCAGTAAAAAATAATCTTTTCTTCTGGAAAGTGTTTTCAGCTGTGTCTCACTCTATAGAACCACTGAGACTTTTGGGATGGTTTTCCCACCATTATATGAAAAATAAATTTAAAAAAATCCATGAATGTTCTTCAGTCTTTTTAAATACTTTAAAATGAAACCACTGGAAGACAGAAAGATTTACAGGATGTCCCTTGTCTAAGGTCACTGAACAAACCAATCCAGAGTATCTGATTCCTTTCTTACTTTTTGCCTCGCTGTTCTTGTAAATCATATTTTGTCTTAACTTGCATATTGATGGCAGGCTTCTACCAGTCTAAACTTTTTCTTCTCTATCTTTCATCCAGTGACGATTCAGCACATAAACACTTCTGCTGATGTAAGTGCTGGCGCAAAATTCTTGGGCAGCATGTCCAGAAAAGAATACGATAGCTGGGGAAGCTGAAAATTGTTGCAACATACCCTGCAACTGAGAGAGTAGCCTTTTGGGAGGGACTGAAGTCTCCCCAGAAGTGGGCAAAGGAATGCGATGTTTTCTAGTTGCCTCCTCCAAAAAAGTGGACTTCATGCACATATTTGAGTTCTCTGCTGATCTGAGGCTAGAAGTCAAAGTGGTTGTGTCCTCCCAATGACCTTTTTAAGTGCCTTTTCCTATTTTGTTTCCCTTTCTTTTTTTTTGCAGAAAGGGAAATTTGTATTTGTAGTGATTTATATTCATATTTTAAGCTGATGTTGGCTGCTCCATTCAGAAAACAATCTATTAACTGTGCTGCGTGTACTACTATCTCCTCCCAGAAAGTCTGTTTATACCCTCAGCCTGTTGGAAAATGTGAAACCCTCAGCTGGTAGAAGTGCAGTCTCACAGATCACTGCATTTCTCACAGGAAGGCACATCAGGAGCTGTGGTTGTGGTCTTTGCTACCCAGTGACCTAATTTGCCTGGTTGAATAAGAGAGAAAGTGGGAGGGGTGCATCTCAGATCGTACCATTTTTAATAGGTAACAGACTATGGTCTGAATGGTGCGTTTAGCTTATAATGAAAATAACTGATACATGTTGAATTCCTGAAAAAGGCACGCCAAAAAAATGAATGTGATTTGTACTACTGATTGTGCTGGATTTCCTTCCAGCTCCTTTCATTAAGATGTTCTATTCCCGTAAAACAAAAACATTTATATTCTCACATGTACGTCAATGGCAAGAGATCACTTTTCAAAACCTGCTCCATTTCCTCAGTGACTCAGCTTCTCAACATTGCGCTGTTTGCATAATAAGAGTAACTAATCCCTGGAGTAAATAGACCCACTACATGTAGCCCCTACCAAACTTATGTCATTAAAGGTCATGTAAAATGACTTGCTTCCCTACATACTTCTTTATAGAGTCCCCTGTGCGCCCTACATCTTTTTAAAAAGTATAGTTCGTGACACATGACAGTAGGAACAAGAGAGCAGTGAAAAAAGATGAATTTGCGCTTGGCTTTAAAAACAGAACACTGCTGATACTCAGACAGCAACAAATATGCATTTGCCAGTACTCAGTTTACAGAGAAACAGAAAGGGAAAGGGAAATATTGTATTTATTTGGTATGATTTTGATGTATGTCTTTGTGATGTAAGATGACATGATCTCTCTGCATCATCTATTCATCTGTCTTTCTGTGTTTAAATTAATCTCTCCATATGACTGTAATGTAATTTCTTCAACACCAGCTAAAAATTGGACATCCCCTGATTTTCCTGATCAAGCAGGATGTATTAATCTCATTCAAACATTAGACCTAGTTGGCTTTTCTACCCCAAAGTAAGAGCTTTCCCTGAATGTCTATTCTGAACTCCAGTTTCAGATACAGTCTCTGTTCCTCTTAGGTAACAGAGAGACTTTACTGAGGCACACAAGTTTACTCCTTACATACTGTAACATAAGTCTAAGTTCTCTGTTTCATTTTTCTTTCCAGGGAACAAGTGCATATTCTACTCAGCAATCACTGAGGTCAGTAGGAGATGTAAAAGATTCAACTCCAGTGTACAGGTGTAATGTGTCCACTGTTACAGTGCTCTTCAAATTTGTGTTTTTCATATCCTACAGTACAGGCAGCATGTTCTTTATGAGTAAGTTTCCAGTGACCTCTTAGAATGAGTTTATTTTACATTTTAAACACAAGGAGATAGTGTAAAATCAAATTCCATAGTTAGTACTACAGAAATTCACTTGATTAATTCCAGTGAAGAATACAAACTATGCAGTTCTGATCTCTGCTGTTTCCCAAACATTAATTGCATAAGCCCTCACAGCGCTGCTGGAAAACAGCTTAAAACCAAGGGGAACACAGACAACTGGTTCAAATGAGTTACCAGGAATGCAGGAGTAGTTGCATTTCAGAGTCAAAAGAAAAGTCAACAGTGCTTGTCTCCTGGTGCCCTTCCAGAGTCAGCTCACAGCACTAGCATTCTCACAGTTTAGGCGTAAATGTTACTAACCATGTGTTGCATCAACCATTTCTTATTATTATTATGGTTCAATTCTTATTTTAGAAGCAACAGGTGGGTGAAAATGAGGAAAACTAAGCAGAAATTACCTTTCTTCAGGGTTTCAGCTTTGCTCAAATAATAGCATTACAGAATCTTTACTTTGTTTCTGATTACAGAGGAATTGAAGGTGAAGAAGATTTAGGTGGGGGCTTTATCTCTAACTTACTATAGACAGCAAGACAAAACACAGTAGTGCACAATAAATGCAGTGGAAGACAGCATTTCGTGACATAGACTATCTTGTCCATGAAGAAATATTTACAGTACAGGCTGTCTTACTGAATAGGGCAGACCATGTATGGTGTGTAAGGCCTACTAACTGGCCAGTAAAGTACAACATCATCTCATATGAAAAGTATTGCGGTCAGGCCCTGAAGTATTAAGAAATTCAAAAAAGGCATTTTAAGAACCAAACCCTTATGAAAATCCTGAAGTACTGCACTGGATCCAGTTTTACTAAGGATTTGTTAAGATGTATATTTCTAGTATTAAATATCTGCAATACAGAATTTCTGCCTAATGTAATCTTATCAGATCCTGAAATAGGTTAGAAAAAGGTCTCTACAGGAAAAAAATGTGGTAGGTAGCCAAAACCCAGAACCCAGAGCACAAGGAATAGCAATCCCAAAGCAATTGACTAAGTCATCTGCATCTCAGGTGGAATGATCTGCTAATTGTGAGATCAAGTCAAAGAGTGAGCAACTGACAGAAGAAAGTTTTCACCCACAGCCATATTTGAGCAGTGTCCTGAGTCAGGGGGTATGAGATGGAGGGGGAGGGGAAGAAGGGGCTGTATAACTCATCTCTTCAAATTGCACTGCCTTTTGCCTCTGTGCCAGAGGTATCTATGTAGCTATGCCAGTGACACAGTCAATAGCAATAAATTAACATTCAAATGCCATTGATATACCTTGACACAGTCACCAGAATCTGCCTTGCACAACAGGAAAGGGCCCGGAGATGCCCAGTACTGGAAAAGGCACCAGAGGCTGAGGTCATGACTGCGCTATATGGGGTACTTCAGGTGACTCTGAAAAAGTTTGGTTGGTTAAAGGAAGCTGTGTATCCCTGTTAGAAGGTTTCACTCAGAATAATTAGGCAGGCTGAAGAGGAAAAATCGTGAGAGGAAAAATCACACTAACGTAATGATAACCATTACTGAGACATATATTAGGACAATTCCAAGCTTCATAAGAAAAAAAATTAGAAATAAAAAAAAAATCAAGAGACAATAGAGTGCCTATTCATTTTTAGAAAGAGAAGAAGAGGCATCCATTTTACACGTTTCAGTTCACTAGCCTATTGAATATGCTATGGTGACAGCTTGTGCCATCCTTCTATTTCCCATTTGATCTAGAAAGCTCGTCCACAAAAGTTGTATCTACATGAATTATATATCTCCGTAAAGAGCTTTGGTGTTTTAACAAGAAAATTCCAAAAATTACGTTTTCCACTGAAAAATATTTCACCATAACTTCCCAACCATTTCCAGCTTAAAGATGCTCACGCTTTAATTTTAACCCCAGTAATTTTGGTATTGAATAACAACACAAAACCTAAACTTTATTCATTTTTTCTTCCTGAAATTGCAGGGGGTTTTAATGCTGATCATGGGAAAACAAAGATGAGTCATAAACAAAGGTACAGCCTTTTTTTTTCTTTCAGAAATAATATGTTAAAAAAAAAAAATCCTGGCCCTCATATAACTGATATTAGAGTTTTGTTGTTGACAATTTAGTAAGAAGCACACTGAGGAAAAAAAAAAAAAAAGGTATGTACTAAGCAAATCAAGAAAATGAGACCATAGAGCCCTAATAAATCTCAGTGCTGCCAAAGATATTTCAGTCCAAAATGTCTGAAAGAGTAACACAAGGAAGACATGTTTAATCCTTCTTCAGTCACACTGGTTGCATCTAAAGGATAAACAAGAGTCTTGAGTTTACAAATGCTAATTCCAAGGCACACTGTCATTTCTGTAATGTACAATGTGTTTCAGAATTTACACACACACAGCGTTTTCAGTAATTACTGTTTTATTTAAAGTTTTCTTGTAGTTTTTCTAAAGTCACTCATTACAATGTATCCCTCTTTTGAGGGATTACCAGATATTATCAGGAGACTGCAAGATGTTCTTATACAACATAAACTTTACTACACAGAAGTAAGAGTTAATATTGTCTGAGGCCTGCTATAGTTCAAAGACTGTAAGGCTATGCAGCGGGTTTGGAAATAAATCAAAAATCTCAGAGGGATGGGGCCAGGCCACTAGCAATTAATTCCAACAATATTGTGCAGAAAACTAAAAAATGTAACTCAGCGTTTCTCACTGCTAACCCTTGGGATCTTAATTTAAGTGTTGACCATCTAATCCTCAAACATAAAAAGAAGCAAAACAATCTTTAATAGCAACATGGCAATAAATTGGTTGCCTCCTTCCTTCGTTTCAAAGAACATGTGCACATATATCAAAAAAGACTCACCAGCTATTAGTCAGTTCACTTAGTCAATTCTGACTTTTTGAAATTCAGAACAATTTTTGACAGAATTATGCAAGACACAAAGAAACCAAATCACTTAGGATCTTTCTTTGAAACTAACTTGATGATCTTCATGGTCTGACTAATAATGTTTTCTATCTTGATTAAAAACACTCCATATATATAGTTAGAGAAAGCACAGTTTTCATGGTGAAGGTAGGAGGAGTGACAGATTTCACTTGTAAGAGCAGATGCAAAACATGTCATTTATCATTATGGAAAGAATTACTGTCTTCACAAATATCATAGTATTGTTTTGCACTTATAATAATTTCAGTAGTTTAAAACAGTTCTCGGCCATAAACAATAGCCAATAATTTTAGTGCTGTTAGGTGACATTGTGTGCCCTTTTGGAACACCTTTAATGAAGCCTGGTTTCTACAGAATGCAATTACTGAAAAACAAGAACCTCTAGTCATCGTCAAACACAGAATTCAAAATCAAAGTCATTCCAACCAGTCCATTTCAAATATTTGCTTGTGGCTACATATTCCTATCATCTGTCATGCATTCTAGTCTGTGTGTTCAACTCGGGATGCTTAGCAATAACCAACTAAAAGGCTGAACATCCAATGCAACCTGATAATTTCTTAAAAATCTTCCCTACATTTAGATGTGGGAATTTAACACTCCCTTTAAACAATTTTAAGCTTTAAGGCAGCATATAATTGATAGAAAGCCTCTGCCTTTATAAAACACTCAGGTTGTAGAAAGCCATAGGCATTGTATGTGTGGGAGGTAGTTCATAAAGCAGATGAGAAAAATAATGGATATATCCGAAGTTGGATAGGATTGGTGAGGGGGTGTTTCCCAGAAACAAGAAGTAAAGCACTTCCAGTACAAATAATCTGTTTTCATTCAATATAACTTTCTAGAAAGACATAAAAATTTAATTTCACACATAGTATCTGAAGCCAAACTTTTTAAAAAATCTCTAGTATACCAGTAAATACAATCTCCAACATTCAGTATTTCTTTCAAAGTGATTGATTTCAAAATGAGGAGGGTATTTCATGACCAGTTATAATGTAATCCATCACCTTTTGTTTGTAAAATGGAAATACTTAAAATACCAAATGAAACTATATTAAAAATGTGATTTCACTTGTATTTAGAATGATACATGCCATATCCTGCTGATGTGATTAGTTGTGATGACTCTGTTTAAATTTTTGCAACACTGAGCTGCAAAAATAGAATGGAATTATGGGAGCAACAACCTGCATCAAAAGGATTTTAATATATTATTCAAGGAACAGACTAGGAATGCAGAGGTGTCCTGAGGGTAGGAAACAAAAATAATCTGCTCCTTGTGCAGTTTTTGTTCATACTGTGCTCACGGGGTAATTTGGATTCAAGACAAGAGATGTCAGTGTATGAGCAGACCATCCTCAGAGCAATATAGAAATGCAGGGTGTTGGTCAAGTAAGTGATTATATATGTAGATTTAAAGGACATTTTGAAGTAACCTACCAGGCACTTGAGGTGTTTATTAACAAGCACCTGGTAAAGTGAGGTGCCTCCCACATGGACAGAGGTACCACTTCCTAGACGATACAGAAAAACAGCTCAAATAAAAATATTTTTTTTTTCAGTTTTCTTCTGAATATTAACAATAATGCAATGACTTAAATGCTTACATTAGACAAAATTTAGTACTGCAAGGCTATGCTGGAAAGCTATATTCATTCTTATTCCAAAATAAGTTTTTTTAGTTAGTTACACATGGTGAATATTTGATAGATGAAAAAAAAATGATATTAATCTTAAAAATCTTCACTGAATGTGAAGAGTTTCCTTCTTTAATAGATAATGTTTATTTTTCCCTTCCTCTTGCATGTTTTCCCACTGACAGCCATGTGAATGTCAAGCAGTATCTCATTCTAGAGTTGTGGAATGCTACTAATCCCAGAAAAAAATAACACATGAGCTTCCTTAGTGTAAATTCCCTTTAAGTTCTTTTACAATACATTCATTTTCAGGATTGCAGAATGTCTTCATGTAGCACCACTAGAGAAGATTTCGAAAGCTCTGTGCTGCTTATACTAAATAAGGAGAATGGACCACGAGAAAAGGACTGGGTCATGTTACAAAGCAATGCACTGTCAGAAGTAGTGAATATATAAAGAAAATCAAATATGACTTGATATACTTTCTTTGAAAAGTGTGTCTAAAATTGGATTCTTATACCTAGTACATAAAATCAGAATAATCTGGGAAGTTTCTAAGCTCCCCATAGTACCACAGGCACCAACAGGAGCAGAATAGCCAAGTCTCTCTGAAAAAAATATCACTAGTGTTAAAATATGGAAATAGGAACTTTCCAGAAGGAGCAAACATCTGGAAATTATAACCTTTATCTTTTCATTTTTCTACAAAAGTAAATTCTGTGATAGGCTATTCTTCTGCCTTGATAAGTGTTGTGTAGACTAACAATGGATGCCTGCCTGCATCAAAGCCATTAGGATCTAACTGTACTGAAGATGACCCTCTTGTGGCCCCAGATTTACCATTTACCCAGCAAACAACATTAGTTGTAACAATTCT
Source organism: Numida meleagris (assembly GCF_002078875.1). Taxonomy (NCBI): domain Eukaryota; kingdom Metazoa; phylum Chordata; class Aves; order Galliformes; family Numididae; genus Numida; species Numida meleagris. The sequence goes on from NC_034409.1 coordinate 101,803,552, forward strand.
GGAATAAGAATATCATGTCTATACAGAAGAGAAAACAAAGATTTTGGAAATACAAAAATGGGCATCTTCAGCTTGCACTCAGTACTTTCATCAAAGCATTGGCATCATTACTATCCTCAGTTCTGTCTAAAAATTTGATAGAACTCCTTCAGTTATTTGAATAGCTCTTTAAGGTTCAATAGGGATACTGAAGGAAATAAGTATTCCAGGTTTTGCTCTTAACAGAATAGGTAAAGCCTACTGAATAAGCTTAGTTATTAGACTTATCCAAGTTGAAATGTACTAATAGCAAACACAGTCAATTAATCTTACCTTTCAAAGACGTTTAAAGGATAGAATGAACATTTTGTTCAAATATATTTCTGTACTATGGCACCACAAAAAGGGGAAAAAATGAAAAAGTCCATGGTTTGTTCAAATCCCCCCAGTACGACAGCTGCAATAGATGTGATTAATCAGCAGCAACCAGCAAACAATATGTGAAGGATACAGACAGGCTGCACTTAAATCTAAAATTCCATAAAACACCGCAGTCTGCAACATATCTACATCCAAAACCACTCCAAAACTAACACATGACATTAATCATTCCTGGCCATCCATTATAACCTGATGAATTTGCAGAGTTTGTATTCCAGTCCACTGGAGTCTTAAAAATAATAAAAATAAAAAATAAGCTGGAACAGCAAAAATACCAGAGGCCAAAAGAATAAATAAAGCAAAGTGACTTCACAGTCTAGAATAAAAATGAATGACCACTAGAGGTAAATACAAGTAGTGGCCTCTACTTTTCATTACAAATGCAAGACCATGGCTAAATTTATTTCACTATGTTTTCTGTTCAGGAGGATGCAACAGCGAAATAGACAATAATGTCCCATAACATTAAGTTATTACAGGAACATGACCTGCTTTTTTGGAAGAAAGACACTTCTTAATTAACATTTCCATCCCATAGGTGCAGAAACTCCTTTAAGCGTTAAACCTGAAAGCACTGTACAATTGCTTAAATCTGAGATGAGCAATCTCATTAGCGTATTGCTTATCTACAGTTGGACACGTGGCTATTGAAAAATATAATTGCAGCAATGGACTATGAGCAATCATTTCGAAATCTCTCACAAGAGAATCCAGGTCTTGTTCCCCTATTTGCACTCCTACTGATACACAGGATATTTATGTCCCATTGACAATGCAGTGCTAATATCATTGACTGTTACGGCAAACTAATAACTGAGGTATGCACTAAGTCAGAGCAGAAATTCTTTGAGAAAGCTTCCCAATCTTTTCCTTAGTTTCCAGCCCCAGGACCAAAATCGATACAGGATGATCTTTTTGTCTGTATTTCTCAAAATAAAGTTATATCAAAAGAGAACAACAGTAGAAGAGTTACAGCTGCCCTGAAATTTCCCAGAGAATACTTTTCTGTCAGAAAATGGGGATCCACCAGAAGCAGAACATTCTTTAGATTCTCATCACTCCGCCGGCAGTCAGCCTTCCAGATGCCCATTTCCTCAGCTGTCTGCTGTCCAGTTCAGGATCTGGGAGTCTGGACATGGTGGCATTTGACCTTTCCAGTAGCATGAGCTCTCCTGGGCTCATCTCTCTCCAGCATCCCATAGTATACAACTTGCAGGTACTTGAGGAGGCCTAGTTTGGACTTTCGGCATGCTTCTTCCTAGGAGGCCTAGATCCCAGGCTTCAGACTCACCAGGCATCCAGATGTGAAAGCTGCAGGAGGGCTGCCAGGCAGGCGGCTTGGAGCACATATCCCCAGCACCCCTCAGAGCTCCCGCTCTTTTTACTCTCCAGCTCCTTACTTGGTCAGCCTTGGAATTGTTTTACTGAATGAAACTGAAGGTCATGTTGACTTTTCCAAATTCCTTCAAAATGTTGGAAATGTGTTTTTTGCACTTTGTTTTTAAATAAGTATAATTGTTGCTGTTTCTGTTAACAAGTCCTTGCCATGGAATGTGAATCCAGGTCTATTTCCAGACAGTCAAGAAAACAATAAAAATCCAGTGACTGGAAATTGTCATTTTACTGTGACACTGTCGCTCTTGGATTTTAAAATCTATACAGAGGTTCTCAGTTCTTAAACAGGAGAAGCAATCACCGCATAACACTTAGGATGGTACATGTACACTTCCATAGCACAGTATACGAAATCTGATTTTTGTCTGCAACCTTGCTGTTTGTAAGACTTAAGGACTTTGATACTAATATCAAGCAATCAATAGCATGAACCAAGTAACTTACTAAATGTGTTTTCAATCAGTTTTTCAAACAGTTTTTCAATCAAACTAAGATGATGTATTCATCCTCTACTGTGTTCACACAGACTGTGACTGTATCATGTGTTCATTACCACTTTTAATTAGAAAAAAAAAATCTTTGGACTTCACAAATACTCATCATTTCAATCGCAAGAAACTCTGTTAAATCACAATACTATGGAAAAAGTGTATGCTTATTCAGAAAAGCAAAACAAACATGCTTCACATATTTTGGTATTAAATCTTCCAGCACAGGAAAGGAAGCAAAGAATAAATTTGACCCTTGTTTTCTTCTGTAAAAGATGGCACTACAGCAGTAGAACAGCAGAGCATCTATAGAGAAAATACTATAAATATATTGTTGCATTACATGGCAGAGGAATCTAATCTTACCTTATATGATTTTTTTTATCATTTACCTGATCAATTTCCAAGGAGATCTAAACTAAATTTCAAACTAAGATTTAAAGAATTACAATATGTTGACATTTATATATAAAATAGTTTTTATGGATAAAAAATTTTCAGGAATTCAGCTAAGATTTGAAATATAAGTATTACTGGGAAAAAATCCTATTTGGAAGATAGAAATCACAAACTACTAAATTTTCTACCAAGTGGCTCGAAAACAGAGAGGAAGAAGAATAGCAAAGATGGACAAACTACATTCTGTTGAGAAAAAAGCATTTCCAAGTAACTTTACTTCAGGAATATGGGAACACATGTATTAAATTTATGGGTTAAAAAGGGAATTTTGCAAGCCCTTGAAGAAAGCAATATTAACATAATTAATATTCATATAAGTATAAATCTTAATAGATACTTTTTTTCTATAGTTACTTTATGAATTTAATGTCTTCTTAAATTATAAGGTAACTTGAATTCTGTCCCTGTCTAGAATGAGTCCTTTATCAAAAAAAAAAAAAAAAAAAAAGAAATGGGACTTCTTATTTCTCATTTTTAAAAGTGAATTTGAAGCTGTTTCAATAGGTTCCACACTTTTGCTGTTTCAGTTATTTACTAACAAATTTGAGAGAAGATCAGCAGACATGGAACAAAGCCTGCACCAGTTACACACAAGGTGTTGATACTGAGCAACATATGTATATTTTTTAATCATTTCTGCATGGACAGTCAGTGACTCTTCTGTACAAATATAGTTTAGCCACTTGGAAATAACGTTCATTTTTACAGAGCTTTTACAAATACTTTCTGCCAATGCATCCAATGGCTGAAAACCAATTTCAGAATGTTAAAGGGGAGATTCCTTGCCCTATATTTAGTTTCTAACTAAACTGCATGAGATATATGCTTGATCAGCTCAGTCCTTCCCGCTAGACAGTATCCATCAACTCACATATCATATTACCTTCTAATGGTCTATTCAGCTGAGATAATATTTTATATTAATATATATAAAAAGGAAAACTTGGAGAATCTGATTGCCTCGTGAAACTGATCCTTAATAACTTAGACCCTCTTAAAAGGGACAATTAAATGAGATATGTCTTAGCTGCATGTTCATATACATTGTACTTAAATCCTTAAATTGATAACATGTGAAATATCCCAATAGTGGGAAAGTCTGTATTGTTGTGCCAATGGCACAGCTCACACAGCAGGGTGCCTGTGTGGAGAGAGCTAAGCATGAAGGCAGACCACGAGCAGTTCAGTCCTGGCTCCATCTATTTTCAGGACTTCAGACAATTCTGGGCTTGAGTTCATAAATATCAGCATAGTTACATGTGCTACACTTTGCAGTATTTGGTATGATTAGTGCATTTGTGCCATCAGTACCTGTCAGATAAGGGAAAAAAATCAATAAAATGTCTATGCATGGTCTACATAAACCTTTCTATTATATGCCTTACTTGTCATGCTTTGAGTTACAGTCTACACACAGGTAATTTCACTTTTCCAAAATCTCAATCTAGATACAGCATGGAGCAGAAAGACCTGCACCATGGTTTTGCCCTCCTCCTAGTCCTTATCAGGATTGTTTATTCCATCTGACACATCAATTTTTTTCCCACACTTTAAATAGAGAATCCTCTCCCAGGGCGGGGAACAGATCCCCACACTTCTTAGACATTACAACCAATGTTGCTGTAAAAGCAACGCATGGCACTGGCTTACTTTAAACTCTGTTTGAGTAACCTTTAAAATAAACTCGTGTGACCTTTAAAAATAAATTAACTGGAAACCAAACAGTGAGCTAGCAACATTCTCTGTATGTAACATCTACTTTGACATTCTTTGTGATGGTATAATAGCACTCTAGTTCCTGGAATATAAACAGATTATTTGTTATTGCTATTTCTTGAAATTCACAGATGAGTTTAATCTATGAATGTAGTGGATAAACATGGCCTGAATCAAATGCTGATAAAGTCAATGGAAAGATTCGTACTTCATCATATGAACTGTGGATCCTGAAGCAAAGGGTTCAAGCAGCCTGCCTAAGATTCCCTGACTAGAACAACTCAATCATATAAAACTGTAGTATGTGTTATCATGGTAACACCTGCTAAACACAAACCATTTCATCACACTAAATCAGCACATCTTAGCATATGAAGGAGCCACTCTTGGCTCCCTGATACTTTCTGGTGTCTCTTATTCTGGAAATAAAAATAATAACTTTTTTTTTAAGGCAACTATATTTTACAAGCTTTTCTATCACTATTATAATGAAAAGCAGTTGTGGGAGCAGCAAATGTTATCTTGTGCAGATTCCTGGGCAGCATTATGCAAGATACATGTATTAGTTTTCCCTCGCTGTGGGCTGCAATTGCAAGTCCTTTCATTATCTTAACAGTCTACTTTTTTCTGGAAGCTGTTAGCATTTTTGAAACATCTCTCTCTATCAAATCCAGTAGAAAATAACCAACAGAATCTGGAGTCATAAAGGAAGAAAACACACACAGATGCACACACTGATTCTACATACACACATACACAGCATAACCACAAAAACCTTAATTTTTTCACGAATCTGGGATAAGAAAAAATTATGACATGAGGAGTTCCGAAGATGAGAAAAAAAATAAAAGTATAATGTGATTTAAAATGAAGGCAGCAACAATAACAACATGAAGGTCACCAAGAGTATGCCCCAGTGTTTCAGTTTAGCTCTTATCTTACGGAATTTGGCATACCAGTATCTCTCAGTGTTTGGGTGTGCATTATATTAACCATGTGTTAAGCATGCAAATTTACTAAACTTTTAATTTTCTAAAATATGAGGGAGAATATATATCCAGTAAAGTTCTTATGCTGTACAATTGTTCATTTTCTTGTAACGTCAGTTTGCTAAACAGACTGCAAATTTCAAACAATGGCATTACACTGTGCAAACCATAGAAAATCTTGCAACAATGAATTTCTGCTCAGAATTTGCTATTAAAACCATGAATGCACTGTGTCACAATGAGCATAATCAAGCATAAAGCAGTTCCTCAAATTGCAAGATGTGGTTTGGATTCTAAAAATTACTTTATAACAATACTTTTGGCGTTTTGCTCATAATTTAATTTAAAATCCATCCACTGCAGTTTTATTGTTATTATTTGAAGCACCCAGGAATATATGCAAAACTTTCTATTGACTTCTCCTGGATTTGCAGTGTAGCATTTATGATTGTGTATTTGTCAGGTTTTCTTCCACTATGGGTACATACCTTGGTCAATGTATGCTGTGATCATGGTATTCTGAAGCACCTGATCAAATCTGACTGTGTAACAGAGCATCTGACTGGCACTTAAATTTGAAATACAAAATACAGGTGATATTTCTGTCCCTAGAAAATGACTAACTATGCTGCAGCCAGCATTAAAATCAGAATTATATCATCCAATGCGTAGCATTAAGCCTAAATTACGCAACAAATAAATAAGGTGGTCAGTAAAAACAAGCTTCTTTAATACGTGATACACTCATTTCCCAAATATTTAAAAAAGTCTCCACAAGAGTACCTACTCAGAATTACTCTCCAGAACTACTTCTAATATATCTTTGCATGAACTGGGGTTAGCAGCTGTGAAATATCTAGAGTATTTTTGTTTTCTTTTTTTCTCAATTCTAATTATTTTTCAGGAAGAAGAAGCAAAAAAGCTGCACATAGTGCACAGAGTATCTTATACACATTGATTTTAGTCTACCATACACTTTAGCAAACCACAGTCATGGGAATACATTATCAATTCAAAGTAAAATTCAGTGGGCAGACAAAAGGTCTACTGAGAAAAGCCCTTTTGCACAATGTGGATTTAGACAGTATGACAGCCCTTAGGTTAGCCTCTTGCACAGAGCTGGAAACTGTGTATAATATGAACAAGAAGGTTGAGGTTCAACAAGACCAAGAGCCAGGTCCTGCACTTTGGCCACAACAACCCCAGGCAATGCTACAGGCTTGGGGCAGAGTGGCTGGAAGACTGTACAGAGGAAACAGACCTCGGGGTATTGGTCGACGCTCAACTGAGCATGAGCCAGCAGTGTGCCCAGGTGGCCAAGAAGGCCAATGGCATCCTGGCTTGTATCAGAAATAGTGTTGCCAGTAGGAGAAGGGAAGTCATTCTCCCTCTGTACTCAGCCCTAGTGAGGCCCCACCTCGAGTACTGTGTCCAGTTTTGGGCCCCTCACTGCAAGAAGGACATTGAGGCCCTGGAGCGTGTTCAGAGGAGGGCAACGAAGCTGGTGAGGGGTCTGGAGCACAGGCCTTATGAGGAGCGGCTGAGGGAGCTGGGATTGTTCAGTCTGGAGAAGAGGAGGCTCAGGGGAGACCTTATCGCTCTCTATAACTACCTGAAGGGAGGTTGTAGTGAGCTGGGGGTCGGCCTCTTCTCTCTTGTAACTAGTGACAGGAGAAGGGGGAATGGCCTCAAGTTGCGCCAGGGGAGATTTAGGCTGGACATTAGGAAATTCTACTTTTCTGAAAGAGTGGTAAGGTGCTGGAATGTGCTGCCCAGGGAGGTGGTTGAGTCACTGTCCCTGGAGGTGTTCAAGAAACATTTAGGTATAGTGTTGAGAGACATGGTTTAGTGGGGTTATTGGTGGTAGGTGGATGGTTGGACTGGATAATATTGTAGGTCATTTCCAACCTAGCTAATTCTATGATTCTATAATTCTAAGAACTTGCTGATACGACAGTACAAATGTGAGATGGAGATGGAAATGGACACCTAAACCCAAAGTTGAAAAGAAACTTCTACTATTTCATTTTTGCACTTTTAGTCAAGAGATTAAACATGTCTTAAGGTACACTGAAATTTGACTTTGTCTGTAAACAAGATTCCCACCTCTCTTTTTATGCTTGGTGATTTCTGTTTCAAAGTGAAAAGGGAAACTTCCGTTGCATAAAAATGTCACAAGGAATCTGTTTTATAGATTAGAAAGGAGATTGGGATTTCTTAAAACAGTTGCTCTAAAATATTACACACTGGGCTTTGCTTGGGATCTTTCTTTCTGGGAATTGTAGTTGCTGCTGCCAAAATAAAATCTGGTTAACTGTTTAAGTGAGAGTTTCAAGAGAACCTAATTCAGTACAGTGAGATCAGCTTATTAGAGTTTAATAACTATAACACAGACATGGAAAGAAAAACAAAACAAAAAAAAACACTCTTGAAACCCTATCTTCCTCCCACCTTCATTTAGATTCATTGATACTTTTCATGTTTTTAACTCAGAAAACACTGTGGGGCTAATCTAAAATGGACAGTGTTTCTTTGCAGATCCCTAATGAACTCCATGTGGAGTTAACATCACTGGTTCAAACTGGGTAACTTCCCTGTATTATCATTAAGCGGTGTTCAGCCTGGAGAAGACAAGACTGAGAGGAGATCTTATCAATACTTATAAATATCTAAAGGGTGGGAGTCAAGTAGATGGAGCCAGGCTTTTTTGATGGTGCCCAGCAACAGAACAAGGGCCAATGAGAACAAACTGGAACACAGGAAGACACATTTGAACATGAGGAAGAACTTCTTTACTGTGTGTGAGGGTGACGGAGCACTGGAACAGGCTGCCCAGAGAGGTTGTGGAGTCTACTTCTCTGGAAATATTCAAAACCTGCCTGGATGCTTTCCTGTGTGACCTGCTGTAGGGAACTGTTTTAGCAGGGAGCTGGATTAAATGATCTCCAGAGGTCCCTCCAATCCCTTTGATTCTGTGATTCTGTGATTATTAGGGCTTTTACTTAGAGTACTGAGAAAACACTTGATGCCAGATCTTGAAAGACCTGCTTTAGGCTGAATTCCCTTTGCTTGGCAGTTAGAAACAGAATTTGTAAGCAATGATGAAGGAAAAAAGTTGATTTCCCAAATAGTTCCCATGTATTTCTTGATAGTGCTTTCATAACAACTAACCCTAGCAGAGCTGGCACATCTCAGTTTTTACCTCCAACAGCTGCTTCTAGAGGAATGTGGCCTGGATGCAGGGTGCTGGACTGCTATGTTCAAAGAAACTAGGTAAAAGCAAAAAACATGGGGAGCTTAAGACTATCATCTGAGATGGACACAAAGTAAAGGATATGGCACAAACCACTCCCTGATGGCTTGGAAAGGTTTGGGGACAGCTAGGACTTGGATACTATCTGCAGGAACTGGGAAGAGTCAAATCTATTCCTAGGGATATTCTGTGCAGCCAGGTCTGCCTGAGTGCATGGACAAAATGTGAGGGTGAGATGCATTGCATGAATGAGGAAAAAAGGCTAGGAGACTGAGACCACAGAACAGAATCAGAGTTACCAGTGAAGGAATAAAAAGGGAGTCAAGATACGTGTGAAACAAAGAACGTATCTGTACCATAGAGTGGCAGAAACTGGGGAAAGAAATCTGAAGGACAAGGAAAATATAAAGAAGAAAGTACATTTCTTTTAAAATAGTTGGTGGTGGGAGATTATACATTGATGCTGGTTTTCTTAACCAAAAAGCTTTTGGTGGCTGCATGTGTTTATCTGAAATACAATGCGGCTTTTAGCACTCTTTGCCTCATTTTCTCCTGTTCCACCCAGACAAAAAAAAAAAAAAAAAAAGACGTATTTATTTACTTTCAGTCAGAGTGCTAAGACATATAAAGACAGTTCTGCCAACATCACGTCTCACACCATCAGTATAGCCTACTGAGAGGACAGCTACTGGCTGAGTCCTTTTTGTGAGTTGTTTCCTTGTGATTAACTTTTCCAAGTCAGGATGGCTGGACGGGGAAATGTTTGGATTAGGTTTGGGATCACATTCCAATGCCTCATAATTCAAAGTATATGGTATGTTCAATTCTAATGTTATACACAAAGCAGTAGTTTTGCACATATTGGCTCCAGTTTAGATACCAGTGGTCTCTAGCAGGTCTGAACACCACCAAACTGAATAATAATATATGTCTCCAGTTTTTGACCAAGCTGTCAATGCTATTTTGTTTTTCTAATGTTTAGTAGAGTTGATGATAATTCATAAGGCCACACTTGAAGTAGAGGTAAAAATCCATGGAACGGTGCAGCTTTATATTGGCAATGAATGTGACCTTCATGCTCCTGATTTTGGAGAATGTATTTCACAAAGACAGTCCTCTGGTAGTATCCAGGCTTGGTAACAAATGTGCATACAGACAAAGTATAATATGACCAGCACCACCAGGAGAACATGAGAGTAGACAGAGATGGAAAGCTCAGTTCCCTACGCCAGGCAGAACATGACAGGAGGAAAGGCATCACTCGCCTGCCATCCTTGACAGACACACATCAGATACTCTCATGCTTTGAAATCTTTACCATCTATCAACCAAAGCAACTCACTGTGCCTCCACAACAATGAAGAACCACATTTCTCACAGACATATAAAATGTAAGAGAAGTGCTTTTTTGGTTAAAACACATCTGCATTTATTTTTGTATTAAGCATTCTATGTAGCGCTGGAAATACACATCCCTTTCTCTCACCCAGGCCTTAGCGCTCTGTACTCTACAGAAAACTCACAGCTCAGCAAGGAGATGTGTTTCTCCCCTTCCATGCATTTCCTACAAAATCAAAGGAGCGCACAACTTTAATTTCTGTTACTTCTGTCCCTATGAAGAAAGTATAATGCACCTAAGATGTTTGCTTCTCCCAAAAGACTGGTCAAAGTAAAGACATGGTATATGTTTACTTTGCCTGTGTTCTAATTAAGGAGCAGTAAAAATATATAAATACAAAATTCAATCCAAAAGACTTAGCTAAGCAAAGAAACAAGCAATGCTTGTTAAACTAGCTTACTAGTTTAAGACAACTGACTGCTAAGAAATCTCTAAATTCAAAGAAGAAAACCCACCAGGTAAGATTTCTGAATCACCTTTTTTTTCTCAGCAAAAGTTACATAGAATGTAGTTCGTAAAATGAGGTAAGCAAGTAAACCTGTTATCTGAGTTTTAACTGAAGTTAGTATTGTTATTGTTAAACTTTGTATGACACAAAACATATTTCAGGGAGGGAGAAGGTGTCCTGAGTCTAGAAATAAGAGGAAAATGTTTTCAAGTCAAATATTTTATTTCACAGGAATTAAATCACTCATGTTTTTGTATCAAATTTAAGCAAATACAAAATCAAACATTTTCACTTCATCAAAAATTCTTTCAGGATTTATTCCCCAAAACAAAGGCATTCAACAAGTCTGAGGCATATAATTTCAGGCTTCATTTTTGATCCAAGTAAAATTTGTTTTGCTGGAGTAGGAAAAAGGAATTCTTAAAAAGATTCAAATCTCCTAGCTTTAAAAACAGGAATTCGGAGTTAACTGAAAGTGTGAGCTGATTTTAGTGATACGAATCCTCAATATTAATGGTTCAATACATTCATGATTTTAAACTCACAGATCATCTACTCTGGTTTTAAACTGTAAAGTATTTTATGATGTTATTTTTATTAATGTTTCAATATTAAGAATTTAAGCATGAACACCCATACAACTTCTTGCTTCATTTACTCACTTATTGAATATTTGGCCATACAATCCATCAAATAATTCTCAAGACAAATTTTCATCCACATATAAGCTGTTTAACACTTCTTAATAGTAACTCTTATTTTGCTGTTGCTTTAGGAAAGAAAGTCAAAACTCTCCTCCTCACAGTAGAGCATTTAACATGCTTAAAGACACAAGCGGATCTACCTTCCTTGCTGGACTGAAGCTAATTTGCTTGGAATATAATTTTATGTCTTTTGTTTTTCCATACCTAAGATAAGTACAGAAATGTTCCTGTGTGCTTTCAAAGATTTTCTCTCAGCTTGACAGAATTCTCCTTGATCCCTTGTTATTAACATAGCAGTATCTCAACATTATCAGTATTTCACTCATCTTCTGTAGGCAAATATTTTCCAAAAAAGGGATGCTTTTTGTCAGGGAACAGCTGTAGCAGTTATTGGTGGTTTGTTGATAGTAGATGCATCTTAAAAGCAGACTTCAAAGAGACAGTGGTGCTGTAGATTCCCCTTATATTTCTTCAGCCTTGCTTGACGAGCACAGAAACAGGTGTTCAACCTGTATCCGTGACTGGAAATGAGTTTAAATAGATTGACATACCAAACAGATTTCACAGAAATCTTTTATTATGTATAGTCATATTAATCAAACCCATCCACGTCTTTTTTGGGGAAATAAACTGCAAAGGATGATCAACTGCCTAGTCCTTTTTTAAAAAGAAAGAAACAAAAACTGTAAGGCCAAGCTGTAACAGCACTAGGAAGTGCCCCATTTCACAAATATATGACATAAAACGTGATAAGTGTATCCTGAGCTGACTGGCAGAAATAAATCATTATTTTCTTCCTCTTTTCCTCTCAAGCAAAAGGAGGAGTATAATAACCAGAAGGCTTTGGGTTTTTTTCCTCAAAAAAAAGTACTTGAAAAAAATATTATATTTACGATCGTTAATTCAGCATAAGTAGTATATTTGTGTTTCTGTTGACTATATTTCTCCAGTCAGTACTTGAACTGGATGAATCTGTAAATATAAGCCTTTTTACATCATCATTTTAGCCCCTCTCACTCTAAATCCTCATTTTAAACTTCAAGAACAACTCCCTTATAACTCTTAAATTTCTTTTCATTAATCAGAATTACTTCCACTTATTAAACTTTGCACTGTATTCAGGCTAAAGATGTACATATTATCTTAAAATACTCCATCCATATCAACACAATTTCTGGACTAAGAAGTGCCACCCTTTTCTTTGTCAGATGAGTTTCCATGTATCCATGCTAAATTTGACTTGAAGAGCCAGATCCACCACAGAGCTCAATTTTCACAAAATCTAAAATGCTGGACTGAAGAGAAATAGTTCCAGAAGCAATACTGACACAGATAGTAAGTCAAGTTTATTGGCTGTCATGCTGAAATGAACAGTCCCAATAAGTGTCACATAGCATTTTTATTGGGTAGCAAGTGTACAATAAAATATAGTTTTGTAGAAGGCAAAAATCTCACAGATTTGTGTTAAATTAAGGGAATTATTGAGGGGAAGAGGTTGGGCTTTTGTTTCAAATGGAGAAGATTTTAATGACAGAATTTAGACTTCAAGTGTTGGATTCTAGGTAATATCTTGAGAGATGAGAGAGATGAAGCTGTAAAATAATTTCTACATATACTTTTCTCCTGCTGCAGGTCATTCAGTGAGCAGTGGAAAACATCCTGTGAGGACCAGAAACATCTGTTTCTTACAATTTAAAAAAAAATAATAATAATGTTATTTTTACTTTGAAAAGAGGAGCTGCTTACATGTAAGTGTACATTGCCTCATTAGCTTATGACAGAGCAGAACACTTGATGGCTGGATACAGATTTTTTAAAAAGAAAGCCTTTTAGGAGAATTATTATTCGAAGTGAGAAAAACAATATATTCCTAATGGCATAGTGATTTCTATGTTCAAGACAATATAGCAATTAATGTCAGAAGACTGTTTAAAACAGAAGTGTTGTTCCAATAAAGCTTCCCATTAGGACAAGGCTGCAAGAACAGTCTCTCATACCTGCAGAGGTCATTTATCGTCTCATTTATCACTGTGAGTATAAGCTCAGGCAGAGCTGGTTTGATTTGTCCAAAGCAGCTTTCTTCCTTCCCTTGCACAAGCTGCTTCCCAGACAGAAGGGGATGCTCTAGTCCTACAGAGTCATCTGCCACATGTTCCAAATAATGTATGGTTTTCTTCAGCTGTGGTCAACCAAATTGCATTAAAATGGTGTTCTCATTCCCTGAGCAGCTTTCCTAGCCATAAAGGCATTTGACCCTGTCAGACAAGAGACAAGCCGTCTGTGGAAAAAGTCTGAATCAAGTTGATAAGCACTTCAGAAAAAATAGTGAACATACTGTCCTTTCAGGGTACAACCCCTCCATATGTACAAGTATTGAGTATGGTAGTTGTTTAATGTTATCATGACAGAGGATCCTGCAGTACATTTTTAATTTAAACTAAGAAATTTATGATGTGAAGACCAATAATTTTAACCATAAGATTATCTTTTTCTCAGTCCTCAGTAGCAAGTTATAAACACCTTTCTTTACAGTTTATTACGTTTAATTAAACAGAAGATCATTACTGCATGACTCTTGGCTTCCATCTTGTTTTTTCCAGAAATTAAAGTTTAGTTTCCAGACACTTTTCAATTTAACTATATTAATCATGTATCACAGCCCTTCAGCTTAAGTTCACATACCACCACTGCACATTAAAGCCATTGGCTATGTCCCAGTGAAGAATCTCCAGGTTAACATTTGACAAGGACATTAATAAATGTACTAGAGTGAGCCAAACTAAACTTTGGCTGTTTTTATGCTATTATGTATTTCAAAACTGAAAATAGATCATATAAACAACACATAATTTGTGGTAAATCATAAAAAAAAATAGGTACCGATTAAGAGATTTAGATTTAGAATGCATACAAATTCAGTCATCAAAAGCAGTAAGGAGAAAAAGAGTGTATAAATTCTGAAGCTAGCTTTATTGTAAAAGCTCAAATCCGAACTTAACTCATTGTACGTGGAATTAGAGAAGATGTAGAGAATTGTATTTATGAATGCACAGTGCCAGCTCAGCTCGGCTGCCTAAATATACACATCACGTGTCATCTGACATGTCAGAAAGATCTGAGATGCTAGCAAGCTGGTGGCAGATATGTCACAAGACCTCCAGCAGACCTGCACACTTTTGAACTGGCAGCTGGAGCCAGGAGGGTCCCTAGAGCATCTCAAATGGTATCAGACATTTGCGAACTGAATTGTGCCCAGGAAGTCTAACATTTCACTTAGATAAAGATTATAGGAAAGATAACATTCCCTCACTGAGTATTGCTAGAATAGGGAAAAAACTTTGTGTCTGTCAGTTAAAGCACAGTTCAAAGTTCTGTTTGAAGTCTACTCCTTAGAGACCACTGGTGTGGTATCACCACAGATCCATATCTAACCCTGGAGGCTAATGTTGCTCTTACTTAAGTCAATGGTAAATCAACCCTTTGCTTCTTCAAGAGCTCTTTTGAGATATATCACCATTTGCTGCAAAACATACAGTAGCTTCACTTGATTGGCAGAAGACACGAAGGCACTAGGTTTGGTGGGAGAGTAGGACTCACAGCTGGAGAACTTAAAGATGAACTTCATGCAAAGAAAGGAAAAGAATGAACCAGGCTTTTCCACCAAGTGGGAATGCAGCAGATTACAAAGGACAGGGAACCTGCCGGTCATTTTTGACCCTGCTAAAGGCAGCTGTATGTTTCTATTAATGTTTTTGCTTTCTTTTCCTCTCCTTTCCTCAAAATAATGGCTTCTGCTGGAGGGAGTTCATTTCACAGGACACATATTTCTCTATATGAAAGAGGAGAGAAGCCAACATGGATAGAGTCTTGAGAAGAGCTTGAGATGTCCAATGACCAAAATGTCTCCTGAGGCTCAGTTTGTAACTCAATAGGACAATTCAAGCAATGTGGTTAGACTGCTCTTCTGAATTCTTTCTGGTCTGGCAGAGATCTTCTCTTACTACTTATTATAAAAGAAAACCGGCCACAGAACTTAGCCAGAGTGAGCTGCCGCCAACACTCCTCCAATGGTCCTATCTCCTAGACATATTCTATATCCTTGGCATAAGCAAACTGAATTGATATGTAAAAATGAAGACTTCACATGCAAATGGATTATCATTTTTAATAGGCATCAGGACTGCCTCTTCATTCTCTGTCACACTGACTGGGCACCAGAAATCCAAAATGTAAAACATCTCTCCAAAGTAAAATAGTACTGAAATGGTCTCTTTTGTTCTGTATGTTACTGGCTTAAGAAATAACAGAGTATGTAAATTTGCAATGAATAGGACATTCTTTTTTTTTTTTTTTTTTCCAGTGGAAGAGTTCCTTTATTCACCAAGTCTGTTGAAGAGTCTTGTTCTATTCTGCAGTTTTTATGAATGCTGAAATCCAGATCAGGAAGATCAGAATTTACTTTGTATTAAAATCAATATGCAATTGTATGCCATCTGGAATTCTTTGACAGCTACAAATGAAACATTAATAATGTACTTTTATGGTTAATTGTAATCAATTATTACAATGTATTAGTCAATAATTAAAATGTAATTAGTAATTAATTACATTTGTAGGTAAATGAGTTTAAAATTTTAACACAAGAAAAGTGCAATCCTAACATGAAAGAAAAGTACACCCATTTGTGAACTTCAACAAAGTTTGCTGCACTAATGACCTAAAAACTCTAATATTATCACAAGTGATGTAGTGCTGAGTTTCCATTAGGATAAATGTGATGGAATGGGCAAAACCTCACCTAATGCTATACAGCACATTACTCAAATTGTACTTCTAATCTGAAAGTACATTACATCATGAGTCATTCAAAGGAAAGGGCAGAGTTTCCTGCCCAATTCATTACAAAAAGAAAGTGACATTTAGAACGTGAAAAATGAGACATGGGAATTGTAGCTCACAGGTAGAGTTCTTTTTTTTTTTCTCATGGGAATTCCTTTATTTAAATTAAAAAAAACCTGAAAAAATCTCTTACTAGCTGCAAATTATCAGGATTATTTCTTAAAAGTATAGGACCTTCAAATTTGGCATTGGTTTATCCACATTATTTGGGAATCTAGATAAGGGTGCAGAAGAACTTCACATAGATGAGAGGTTTTCTGGGTTTATTTTTGTGATTTTTAAAGTACTACCTTGTACCCTTCAATGCCCCTGAACAGAAAACCTTATTACAGTGTTACCCCATTATAGTGTTAAAATACTGTAGAAAATATATTAAGGCAGCCAGCCAAGACAAATGTACAAGAAATCACCTTTTATCTACAATGTTAAAACACTTCTGGCGTTACTGAAGAGCAAAAGAAGTGAAATTTTAACCATGAAAAGGTAATATGAGTTATCCAGTTATATGAAAGGTAATTGGGTTTTTAAACACTAGTTCACATCAACATACTACTCACCCATCTCCTCCTCATCAAATATATGTCATTGTTCCACTTTCTGCTGCCAGTGTGATGACTTGGAAACACCAACCTAGTTGCAGAGGATGAAGGAGAAAGATGTGAGCTTGTTAATTTTATCATGTCTTTCAATGTCAGAGCTGACCACTGTGGGGAAGTCAACTGAAACATGCAGAACAATAGTCACTATTTATTCCTTCCATCCAGACACTTTTAAAAATGAATTCTCATATGCTGGATACAGTAAAGGAAAGACCTTCCATGAACATATCCTTTATATTTTCTAGGGTTCTAATCCAATAAGGCATTAAATTCTCTAGCCAGAGCATCCCTTTCTGCACAGTGTTTGCTCACATCCAGCTCCATGGTGTTCAAAGATGAGCAGAATGCCAAGAGCATGAACAGAATTTCACTGCTGTGCATGGGAATGAGCAATTTGTCCGACTCCTGTATGTTAAACAAGGGCTTAAGAGATCAAGACACAGATGTCTCATGCCCACCTACGAAGCAGTAACAGTCCCTTCTCTGGAGACTACATGCATATCTGAAAAGTAGCTCTACACAGCAAGCTGCAGATGCTTAGGATGGAAGAGCCAGCCAGATATCAATAGTTTGGCTTTGGATTTGATTCAAGCAACAGGGACATTTATCTTAGATTTAACAATCTGGTGCAACAGCTGCTTACCATAACAAGATTTCTACTACAGAATTTGTTTAAACATTTTGGAGCAATGAAAGATAACAGCCCATCCACTCCTCACCCTCCACTCAGTGACTTTTTGTGTTAAAACTTAGTTTAGTTTTGCCTAGCTGCTGTGTCTTTCTTGAGTTGTCAGGGCTCATTGCCTTAGGTATAAAACACCTGCCAAACTGGGAAAAGTGAGCACAGCATGCCAGTAGCATTAATGTGCTACATAGAGCTGTACAAGAAAAAGGGTCAGCACAGTAACTCTGCTCTCACTTGAAATGTCATCATTTCTTTAAGATAAAGCCAAGCCTCTAAAGGGGGAGGAGCTTTGATATTTATGCTTCTATAGAGCTGTTCTAATCTGCATTGTTTGGCCAAAAATCATAATCATACTATTTATTTGCCAGATGCTTACCACTAACTTGATTATACAGATGCTCCTATTACAAACTCTCTAAAAGAACATTGAAACACAATCCTAACATGTCCCCTGCACCATAAAGTCCTATTGCCCAGCTTATCCCTACTGAATGCCAGCAGAGAAGAGTGAGATTCATTTTCTTACTCCATACATATCAGATATAAATTTTATATTATCTGTGTAAGGTGAAGGTGCTTGCAAGAGTGGAAGAACATGTACACAGACATAAAATAGATACTATTCAAAATTATTCATCTGCAGCTATGAGAGCTTTGCTAAAGAGCTACTGACAAATGATGGAGCTCTGTGAAAGCCCTGTGCTTCCAGAAACCTTTCCATCATTCTAGACCACGATTTCTCCTTCCTGAAAGCAAGGTTTACCATCACTTCCAAGGAGCACAACAAAGGCAGGCAGGCTGGGAAGTCAAAGTCCATAAAAGTGCTGGACTTTATGGCCAGCTGTGCTCCATGAGCCAACTCTACTCAATTTATCAGCCCGGGAACAACTGGAGATTGTGATCCCAATGTTTTAAGCTTTGCTGCATTTGGTTAAATTAATTCCCAAAAAATGACTATACCTATAATAAGCTAAAGATATTATAAAAAACTAGAATCAGCATGGCATGAAACTACATATTTATTGCAAAATACTTGCTGGCAACCAAAAGAAGACTCTGGTCTTGAGATTCTAACCTAAATATCATTTTCCTATATAGCTATGTTCTAAAAAGTAAAACACAATGGACCAAGTTGCATGACTTTTTCCTTATGTTCATTCCTGTTGGGAACTTTCATTCACCAGCTAAAATTGCTGCCTTTTATGCATCACTGCTTATAGAAAGGAAATTGCTAGTTTTGGAAAGATGATTTTTTCAGTTTGCCATTTGTTTCCCACCAATGAAAGAAGAAAAGGGAAAATACTACATATTAAATTGTATACACCATCCCCAGAAGTGAGTTGCAACTCTCAAATCTGATTCAAAGGAGAAGGTGTTCACTTGGATCAGTCACCTAAGACCAGGAAAAAAAAACATAGTAGTGTGTGCTTGCTTTGAAGAGACTGCCCTCTGATGCTGGTAGGAAGTACTTTTTTTCTTAGTCAGGTAGTCCAGTACTCGGGATTTATGATACCAAGAGGCAAAAAAAAGAACATTTGTGCTGAAAAGAGAATTCTTTTGGATTAAGGCCAGCAGAGCTACCTGTTGACAGAACGGGAGCACAGGGACTCACACAGTCTGCAGAAAACTAGTTTAGTGGGAGAGCTACAACTCTACTGCTTATGTATATGTATCTCTTCCTTCAATCATTTACTTTTAAGCCATTTTGAAGTTCTGCTGTTCAAAATGTATATCATGCTCACAGGACAATTTCCTAGCTCACACAAACTTGACTTAAAGCATCAAATTACCTTTCAGCATGTAAATGCTTTGCAAATTTAAAATCCTAGAAAGCAGTTAACTGGGTTGAATTCCTCTCATACACAAAACTGCCTTCATTTTTAGTCCCATACATGTCCGTATATGGTTAGAAATGGGATTAGAGGTTGCCCAGTGACTCATTTTAACAACTTCCAGGACAAAAGCAGAACACCATCAGATTATAATTCTGATTTCCTGAATCTAATCATGAAAAGGAACTGGTTTATGCAAATCATCTTCCTACTGGAAATGACAGAGTAACTCTCCTGAGGGGCTGGGGAGATAAATGTAGGGAGGAACACTGAAATCGTACAATTTGTATGATGCCGAAAGGAAGGAAATGCAGCAGATCTGGCTTTTTGTTTTGGATTGGGAGGGATTAATTCTTCCTGTCAACTCCCTCTCTTTTTAAAGTTCATTAATACCTTTGCCAGTAAAACAGAGGTTTTAAGGATTTTCAGAACAGACCTTTACAAAGCAGAATCTGCAGATCTGCTTTTCAAACATACCTCCGAGCAATCATACACCTTCCGCCTACTCCCACAAAGATAAGGACATATTTTAAAAGGGAAAGGAAAGAACAAAGGCAGAAGTCCAAAAGAATTACGTGACATTTTTTTAAAGAATCAAAAATTAGAATATGCAGGAAGATGACTGTCTGAATATATAGAGAGGAATCAGTAATAGCTCACCAACCAAATGAAACTACAAACTGTTAAGAGAAAAAGACTTCTGGAATTTAACTTAAGCCACATGAAAACTGGGCTTAACTTTATAAACCACTCTAGATTCCATAGCACACATTTTTACACAGATGAATTAAAAGAAACACAATAGCATGACACACTAAATTAAAAGGACCATGTTTAAGTCAGCATAAGTGTCCTTCCCTGGCCTTGTATCTCTCCCAAAATCTGAATGAGCACTGAGAAGTTACAACCACACAAATACATACTTATTCTGCCAGCAGGAAGCACTTTTACTTTAATGGCATTCACATTCCCATTGGTGAAACTGTAGAGCTGTGTAATCTGCTCCCTCCATAGTTATTTTTTATTATTATTATCTTGGGATGAGTTCAAGGAGAAAGTAGGTCAAAACATTTGAAGAGTGATTGGTCTGCATTTTGTACATTTAGCAAATTTGGTTGCCTGAAAAATCACCGTCAGCAAAATGTTCTGATTGTATGGTCATCTTTACAAAGTTACAGTAATTCAGTTATAATGCAGCTGTAGTGTATTGCTGCTCTTTTACCATATTAAAAAAATGATTCTGATTCATAGCAGTGCTTTTGGTATCACTTATCTGTAGTGATATTATTTAGCAAGTAAAAGCAAGAATGTCAAGGAAAGTGTGGGCTTGAGCAGACCCTGGAATTTCCAGTACAACTGTTGTAAAAGCTTTCTTGTACAGCCAAGCAGTATATACTATCACTTCTCTTAGTGTCAAAGCTTACTGTCCAAAAGAGCTTTCATAGTGAATTTGTGACTTCATGACAACCTCAGGATCCAGGGAATTAGTAAATGGCTTAAACCTTCAGCTCATGCCCTTTAACATAAAAACAGTCAACAATAAAGGATAATGTCAGAGCTGAAATGTCAAGACTTAATAGCGAGTGCCACCAACTTCATACTCTGAACATCCTTCCGACACCAGTACTGTCTTGCACAAGGCTAGGTGACTGCAGCGATGGACTGGCTTGAGGCTGTGCAACAAAAAGAACAGCCAGGTACAGATCTATTTCCCAAAAGATATTTCCTGAGTACACAAAACGGAAGATAAAGTAAATGGATTCTTGAGGACATGAAGTACATAGTACCACAATTGGCTTAAAAGGATTTAAGATCTATGCCACTGATAAACCTTTCTATAAAGCTAAGGATTTCAAGTGTATTTTCTAATAAAATCAATGGAACAGTTGTGTTCTATGCAAGAATCAAGTGATAGATTTTAAGATTTTGATCATCTAATAGTATCTACTGCAGACCAGAAGTCCTAGGATATTACCCAGCAATCTGAACAGGAAGACCATGCATAGGCTTTTGATCCCAGTAGTTCAAGTCCAGCTGCCGTTTAAGGGGGAAAAACAAAATGTGAAGATCAAGGGTGGAAGGGAATGACAAGACAAAATGCTTCCTTTTAGACAGGTAAATATGAAGCATCTTCTTTCAAAATGGATAGTGGTTTGCTAAGAAAGTGTCTGAAGGGAAGAAAATGAAGACAGTGAGAAAGCTTGGAGGGTACGTAACATTGCAGATCAGAGGAGAACAATATCATTATGAATAAGGAAGTGATATGAGGAGTATTTAATGCACATATTTGTAGTCACCGCTATACCACAATTCCCATCATACAGTCATGCAGTTCTAAGAGAAGCCCCAGGAACAAGGGCCCAAAGTCCCAGGACTCCTTGATAGTTTAGACCCACGCCTCTTTCCACAAGCCCAGTGAAAGTGAATGTACACTGGAAATTCTGCAAGGAAAACAGAGCCAGCTCAGTCCTTTCCATTTCTGAGTAGTCACGGAACCCTTACTGCTCCTTCCTTCTTCTCTCCTCTACACCATGTAGTGGCCACCTCTAATATGCTTCTAGAAAAAAAATCTTGCAAAGACTGGGATACATGATTCTGTGCTTTCTGATGCCTTGTGACCTGCAGCTACACTGTGTTACATGGTGTTGATATTTTAATGTCTCTAAGTCCACGTTAGCAAACCATTTTAACAGACGTTTGTTACACTGTTCAAGCATTTTGCATGAAGCAGCAACTGAATAGTTTCATTCAACTACACATGGACCCCATCTGTAAGGTTATGAGCACGTCACCCAAAATGGGCATCCAAAGCTTTTATTATGATGAATTTGAGCTGCATTGCCCTGTTATGCTACGTGAAATCTTGTCAAAACCTTGAATGATGTCTATTACGGTTTCCTGTAAAAGTATAGCTTTTGGCAAATACTGACATCACTACTGTCACATTTCCAACTAGACCAAACAAAGTTATACTGCAGAAAAAACAACAAATCATCACTAGCTCCAAACTTAGGTGAAAGTCTACAAACAAACGGGCTCCATGGATTCGCTTTTCATGTCATTTCAGCAGTACAGCTGTCTGATGACAGGTTGTTTCATTAACTGTTGATTAAAAAAGCTTTTAGAAAATGGATACAAAACTTGTGCTTAAATTTAGTTCTTGCTTTTACATGCAGGAAAAGTAATTATGTGCATCAGCTAAACATTGTCTGATATTGAAATGAAACACCCCTAGGACAATTGGATAATACAAACTGTGTGTTAATATGAGGAATGTGAGGGGTGATTTGTTAGTACTCAGAAAAACTGCTGTACCTTGGGGCTGGAACAAATATTCTCAAGAGTAGCCAGTCTGGAGGAGAGATGGAGAACAGAGAAACAAAGAGAAGCAGGGAATCATTTTTCAGAAAGTCATATTGCAGCTCAGGTAGTGGGAAGAAGATAAGACCTATTGGTTCTGTGCTGTACATGAGGACTTTTGGCTACTGATACACACTCACATGTGGTAGAACCAGAAGTAAAGATAATATCACCCAAAATGCAATTTCCACTATACCAATTTTCATTATCAGTAACTTTTAAGCAAGTTTAAACAGTGTACGGAAAGGAGTAAGAGCAAAGTCAAGCAACCATACTCTATTAGGCACGACTGACATTATAAAGGCATCATAAATTAACACTGCAGTATGCTGCCATAGCACATTACAACACATACACCTTCTTGAAATGGAGACAAAAAACCCATAAATTTATATCCTGCTTCTTTATTCAAAAGTAAGTTTCTAAGAATATCTATAATCTGTCAATAAGGAGGATAGCCTTTAAGCCACATGGTACAGCTTCTTGTTACATAAAACAAAAAGCTTTGTGAATATAAGAAGACAATGGAAAGACTAAAGACCTCAAGTGCTTTTTTTCTGTCATTTCTCCAGAAATCCAAAATTCAGCATTCTCTGAAAAACATTTAAAACCAGAAAAGTGTTAGATGATTAATTTTTACTTACTTTTCCCACTCTGTAAGTCAAATTTCAAAGTTTTACCATGAGAGACAAGTAGTTACCTCCCATGAAATAAGTACAGATTGTTTGTCTGATCAGCAGTTTTTTCAGGAACAGAGGCCTCTTCTCCTTCTCAAATACCTATGTAGTAGCTTTCAGATTGTTTCTCCATCCTCACTGTTACAAGACTATGTTGTCACTGATGAAATACACAAAATGAAGCTATTTACCTAGTAAATTAAGACACTGGATAAAGTGTTTCTTCCAACTGACATTCTTTCTCTTGATGCTATGCTTAATCATACAGATAGGTGGCAACTTTCATCATTGATTGAGGCTTAGCTACAGTTTTCATTTCTATGAGTTTTGGTTGATAAATCACAGAAACTATGTAAGCATAACAGTTGTCTAATAGGAGCTCCTGCTGGTATGTGGAGAAACAGCATTCTAGACAATACCACAAAATACTTACCGTGTTAGTAACATTCAAATGCATTGTCTGTTGCTGTGACTACATGTTGTGGTTTTATGATTTGTGATCGATATTCCACATCATAACATCATGTAGTGCACTGGGAGTTAAAGCATTAATGCTGCAGTTCCATGGATTGTCGATAGTTACAATTACCTGGTCTCAGAAGAGAATGAACTACAGCTTCCAGAAGACTTCATTATTCCATTTCCACTTTCCGTCCAGAGGGAAAGATAAAACCGGGAGTCACGAGACTGCCTCTTTTTGCTCACTTTGCTCTGCGTGTTCCCTGGCTGTCTCATCTACAGCATTAGAGTAAGGTCTTTGGTTTCAGACACACCCTCTGTTTTCTTAATTAGCTTCAATTCCAATTATATTGTAATATATTGTATTCTCTCTCATTCTGCTATCATATTCAGTAAATTAGTGTTTTTTCCTTAGCGCGTTGCCACTGTTTTTTTCTTGTCAAGGCCCATCTCCTTACCTTTTCTCCTCCCCACCCTTACCCTCTTCCTGGGGCATGGGACCATGGGTCGCTTCATCCCCTCTCATGGAACTAGGCCGAACTGGGAGAAACCATGACACTACAAAATCTGATTAACACAGTATGGTTGCAGTATTGAAGCAAAAAATTCTGCCTGTCTCATGGCTGTTTGCAGTCAACTCAAGAAAGACTTTTGGAATTGGTCCAGAGGAGAGCCACAAGGAAAATCAGTGGGCTGGAGCACCTCTCTTATGAAGACAGACAGAGGAATCTGGGCTTGTTCAATCTGGAGAAGAGAAGGCTCTGGGGAGACCTCATTGCAACCTTCCAGTACTTATGGGAGCTTATAAACAGGATGGAAATCAACTTTTTACACTGGTAGATAGTGATAGGATACAGGTGAATGGTTTTAAACTAAAAGAGGGGAGATTTAGATTAGATATTAAGGGGAAATCTTTCAATGAGAAGATGGTGAGGCACTGGCACAGGCTGTCCAGAGAAACGGTGGATTTCGTACCCCTGGAAGTGTCCAAGGCCAGGTTGGATGGGCCCTGGGCAGCCTGAGCTGGTGCTTAATTTAGTGGTTGGCAACACTGCCCACACCAGAGAGGCTGGAACTAGATGATCTTCGAAGTCCCTTCCAACCCAAGACATTCCATGATTCTATGATTCTATAATTCTATGAACTTCTTATTTGTTTGCATGCTCTGCTGTTCTTTGTCAGCAACCCAAGACCTTACAGCAGCAAGCCCCATTCCTGAGAAAACAAATTTTAGAGAAAAGTCATCCCCATAGTGGTCCAGCTTCTTGTAGCATTACCAGCTCATTACTTCAGCATTCGTATTGACTGCATGCTGCTGTCACATTCCAAATACTCTTTAACAAGAAGTGCAGAGGAAAAGTAGAATTCCTATAGCTGTATCCGTTTCACTGCTTTCCGGGACACATTTGTCAAATCTTTCCCCCTAATTACACAGCTTCCTAACCCTGCGGGAGCATTCTGGTACCCAGCAGCACAGAGGGAGGCCACCCACAGACAGCATCTATGACAGTGCAAGGATGTAGCTCACGTTTCCAAAAGCATGGGTCTACATCTGGTTCACATGCCAGCATAGTCATTATTTATGCCAGCTAATACTCTTGATAACTTCATAAGCAGTGCAAACACAGGTCCCAGAGACCAGTGTTCAATTTCTATTGGATTCTGCTAAGTAGTTTGACACAAGTATCAAACTGCTTACTTTAAATGCAATAAGCTTATTTACTTTAACAAAAGACAACTAAAAAAGCAAAGCATTTAGAGGACTTCATTTCTGTAGAAACCAAATACTACTGATTTCATCCACAGAAAATGCTCATGCATTCCTCACTTCTTTAAATACGAAGTACACGTGTTGCACATGATGTGTTGCTCCTTCTAGAATTCACAGCCCTTACAAATTACACTGACACTGACTGAGATCCTGGAGGGAGTCCAAGAAGAATATAATTCATCAGATTTCACCCACACTCAGACAGCCTGGCTGCTTGCTTCATTCTTGAGGCTATATTGCTACAATTTCATTTGAACAGATCACCTCCAACTTCAATCCAAGAGCCACAATGTTTAAACTTTGCATCAGTTTGATTGACATTATATGGGCCATTCACTGTATGCAGTTTTCTTGCAAAAACAACGCAGCTGCTGGATTGAAGTTCTGAAGCTCTGAAATACAAGAGTCCAAATTATTTTAAGAAGCAAGAGACTCAATGAAGAATGAAATTTGCACAGTTGAAAATGAAAATCATCAATTCTGAAATGTAACCTATGTAAATAAAAGCTTTGGCTTCTTTAGATTTTTCTTTTAAAATTCCTACAAACGTTGGTGGATTCAACTGATTGTTGGTAGAAAGTTCAAATTGTTATAATTCTCTTTTAAAAATGAGCCTAAGGAAGTTCTACCAAAAAAAAAAAAAAAGTATTATTTTACAAAACAAGCTTGTTACCTGTTATTAATTGTAAATTAAATAATCTTAACTGTTTTCGTAGCTAACACTGATAATATTTTCTGGAAAATTGAGTGAAGCTTTAAGTACACTCTAGAAATCCTTGCTGTCTGAATGTTAAGTTCACAAAACAGTGAAAGTCAATTATTTTAAGTTTCATATTTACATAAGATACTCTCATTGTAGCTAAACATAGAATCATGGAATCACAAAGGTTGGAAAAGACCTCTAAGATCATCCAGTCCAATCTATCACCAATACTTCCCACTAAACCATGTCCCTCAGTACAACAACTAAACATTTCTTGAATGCCTCCAGGGATGGTAACTCCACCACCTCTCTGGGCAGCCCGTTCCAGAGCCTGAAGTTTTTCCTAATGTCCAACCTGAATCTCCCCTGGCACAACTTGAGGCCATTCCCTCTTGTCTTATTGCTAATTACACAGGAGAAGAGGCCAACACTCACCTCACCACAACCTCCATTCAGGTAGTTTAAGAGAACGATGAGGTCTCCCTTGAGCCTTCTCTTCTCCAGACTAAACAATCCCAATTCCCTCAGCTGCTCTTCATCAGACTTGTGCTCCAGACCCCTCACCAGCTTTATTGCTCTTCAGTGAACATGCTCCAGGGCCTCAATGTCTTTCTTGTAGCGATGGGCCCAAAACTTAACTCTGTACTCAAGGTGCAGCCTCACCAGTGCTGAGTACAGAAGTACGATTACTTCCCTGCTCCTGCTAGCAGCACTATTTTGGATACATGCCAGGATGCCATTGGCTTTCTTGGCCACCTGGGCACACTGCTGGCTCATTTTCAGCTGAGCATTGACCAACACCCCCAGATCCATTTCTGCTACGCAGTCTTCCAGCCACTCTGCCCCAAGCCTGTAGCATTGCCTGCAGTTGCGGCCAAAGAGCAGGACCCAGCACTTGATCACTTGATTCTTTACTTCCTGTTTTGAGATATGAGCGCTGCTCTAAAAGTAATGCCTCCTACTTTATTACATTAGCCCACAACAACAGAGGCACATGTTAGTGCAGAGGTTGAACCTTCCTGCCAATCTTCCCTTACATTCCATTTGAAAGCTGCATGGAAGAAAAGGATTTGGCGGTACTGATTGACAGCCAGCTGAACGTGAGCCAGCATTGTTCCCCATTGGCCAAGAAGGCCAATGGCATCCTGGCTTGCACCATAAATAGTGTTGTCAGGAGGAGCAAGGAAGTGATCATCCCTCTGTACTCAGCACTGGTGAGGCTGCACCTTGAGTACAGAGTTAAGTTTTGGGCCCCTCGGTACAAGAAAGAAATTAAGGCCCTGGGGCATGTCACAAGAAGGGCAATAAAGCTGTGAAGGGTCTGGAGCACAAGTCTTACAGGAGGAACAGCTGAGAGAACTGGGATTATTTAGTCTGGAGAAGAGGAGGCTCAGGGGAGACCTCATCGCTCTCTTCAACTACCTGGAGAGGGGTTGTGGCAAGGTGATGGTCAGCCTCTTCTATGTAATTAGCAATAAGACAAGAGGGAATGGCCTCAAGTTGTGCCAGGGGAGATTCAGATTGGATATTAGGAAGAATTTCTTCTCAGAAAGACTGATGATGCATTGGAACAGACTGCCCAGGGAGGTGGAGGAATCAAGGTGTTCAAGAACCATGTGGGTGTGGCACTGAGGGACATGATCTAGTGCAGCCATGGGCATGGGTTGATGGTTGGACTAGATGAAGAACACCTAGATCGCTGGTCTTTCCAACCTTAATGATTCTATGACTCTATGATTTTGTTACTGTGAGCCAGTAGCAGAGAGGCAGTCTGACAAAATGGCAGCTGACGTGGAAGTGCATATGAAGCAAAGGTATGTCAATGAGTTCCTCCATGCGGAAAAAATGGCACCCACTGACGTTCATCAACACTTACTGAACATTGATGGAGACCAAATCGTGAATGGGAGCTCAGTGAGGCAGTGGGCAGTGCATTTCAGCATTAGCTACAGTGACATGAAAGATAAGCCATGTTACGAATGGCCATGCACAGCTGTCACACCATGAAATAAAGAGTATCTCTATGAGCTCATCTGCATGGATAGGTTAATGGCGGTTACTATGTTGAAAAACAGTGTTTTCTAGATGAGAATTTGCATTATCAAATAGTGTTATTATGCTCTTTTTATCTATTGTAGTTTCCATAGAAATAAATAGGAGGCATTACTTTCAGAGTGACCTACGTATATTTGGATCTTAAAGGAATATAAAAAGGCTTTAAACTGCATATGAGAATGTTTCCAGAATTTTTGGCAGTATCTATATAGGTCATGGATGAATTATGATACCAGAAAAGAAAAACCATTAATAGCTCTGAGCCATTTAAAATATGTAAGGCTATTTTTCTTTACAGTCTTATTCTAGTACTATAAGTTTATATTCTTTAAGTAACAGAGTTAAGCTACCATAAGAAACCAAAACCCAACAACACCTAAAACCATTTAAGCACTTCTAATATTATTTTGCAGAGTTTACTATGAAGTGAACTAAAATCTGAAAAAAAGTGAAAGTTATTCTTATTTGAGACAATATTTGGCAAAAACCAGACTAAAATTTACATTTAAAATAATTTTCTTCACTTATATTTCAGTGAGAGGCAGAAATCCTATCACATTACACCAAAGCCAATGTATATGAGGAACCAAGAGAAAGCAATATCAAGAAATAATGTGTCTACATTCCATTAACACAAAAATACATAGTTGGCTCCAAAACTAATGCCTCATATATTTCCATGGAAACTGCAGCAGGTACAAGGAGCACAATGATACTACTTGATAGAGGAAATTCTCAGCTACAAAACAGCAATTTTCAACACAGTCACCACCATAACCTATCTGTTTTCACTAGCAATAAACAAGAGCCTACATGCTGCACTAGTCAAAATCTGCACCAGCAGAGGTGAACCACCGTCGCTGTCTCCACTGCTGAAACGCACACCCACTGCCTCACTGTGCTCACATTTACTGTTAGATCTCCATCAACATTCAGTAAGTTGCAATGAATATCAATGAGTGCAATTTTTTTTTTTTTTTTTTGCATGGAGGAATTCAATTACACACCTTTGCTTTAAATGCACTTCCATGTCAGATGCCATTTTGTCAGACTGCCCCTCTGCTGCTGCCATCGGTCTCACAGCAACAAAATGTATTGCAGTATTGGTGTGGAAAGTTCAACCTCTTCTGCCATACCACCAACATTTGCCTCTGACATTGTGGGCCAATGTAATAAAATAGGAGGTATTACTTTTGGAGCAGTCTTTGTACATGAACTTTCAAGTCTTACTGGATTGCAAACAGCTAGGCCACTATGGAGCTCAGGCCAAATAAATCCTTCAGCATAACATAGCTTCTTTGGGCAAGCCTGCAACCCATCCTGTGTTTTCAGTTACAGTAACCATTTGCAACCAAGATAGCAATTCGGGTTGTCATTCAGATTAGTTACTTTTATGCACTTATTGGCCATATTAATCTCATATTTGATTAACTATTTTTAAATATGCATTCATTCTGTGAGTTAAAATTCATGGAATTTCACAAGCTTTTACTGAGAAGGTGTTTTGTCAATATAGATATTGCAGATTTGCAACAAAGGCAGACAGCTGAAAACATAAGTGCATGAAAACAACTGCAATAGTCAAATGCACTCAGACACACACAGAGACATGTACAAAAAAAAAAAAAAGAATAGAGGAAACATGCTCCTGTCATTTTTTGTCTTCGCAGAAAAGGTTACAAGTTCTGAAAGCAAAAAAGAGAGAGAGGAAAACTGGCAATATTTACTTCCATTTTCTCAGTCTCTCACTTGTTTACATCATATTCTGTCCGGATGGTTTCCAGAATAAAACTGCGTTTTCTCCTGTGATTTCAGACTATATTTACCAAGCAAAAAAGTAACAGAGAGATCCCTCTTCTAAATATGTTTCTGTTTCTTTTCACTGTTTATTAGGCACTGCAATATACAGTGGTTATTTTGAGACATAGCTCAGGAGGGAAGGAGGAAGACTTATTGTCTGTTATATCCTTTCAAATATAAACAGTTATGTCATGTATTATTTTATCCCCATAACAGTTTATTTTGGATTATTTAAGACAAGAAAAGGTCCAACACTAATTGAACTTGTAGACAAAATCCTAAAGAAAATCTCAGAAATAACATACACGGCAACGGTGGCTAGGATGATGAGTTACCTCACAAAACCTGCCTTACTCAAGGATCTTAGAAGAGCTGGGCTTGCCCAATGTATTAACATGACAGTTGAAAGGGCAGTTATTATCTGACTTTGTGTGGCATTTCTTACGATGTGCTCCATGTTGCCATTTTGTATTGTGAGGTCGGAAATCTACACTAAAAATATTCAAATGATTTAGTCACTGCATGCATTCCCAGCATAGCAAATGCTGGATAACCAACACTGTGTATCAAAGCCTACCTGAGGCTGTACACATGAGCAGGACTACTACACTGCTTATTCTACTCTCGGGCAGGGGCCTTCATGGCAGCCCTAGAAAGAACTTACAGTTCAAAGAGGACTTCAGATAAGTTTATGCAAGTCTATTAACAGAGGAAGTCTGAATCAGTCAGACTCCAACTGAAAAAAGCAGTAGATATCCTTGACCAAAGTCAAATGTATAAATCAAGTTAAGTGTTGCCAGCTTGGCATTTAACCTCTCATTTAACTGTGAGCTAGACATTTCTCATGCAGGCTGGAATGGGGGAGCATGTACCTCTGAAAGCCTTTGAAGTTTGCAGTGCAGATCATCAAAACAAAAGTATGCTTTCCTATAATCTATTCATGATAAATATCTCCACACATACAATAGTAATGTCTTGTGGAAAAAAAAAATTATAGCAGAAACTATAAGGGGATTCATCTAAAATGACTGAAAAACAGAGCATAAAAGGGGCTTTCATAGGAAGCTTCACAAAGATAGTCATATCTTTATTAGGGAGCTACTCATTTTTAGCAGTATGCCCAGCAATTCTGCCCTTCTGCAACACATTTTGAAGCATTAACTCTTCCTCAGCGTGACTCATCCAAGAACACAAAATAAGCAAGGCCAGCAGATGGTATGAACAGAACCAAGAGATGGAACTGCCTCACCCCAGAATGCTCATGAGTGAGTAAGTGAGCTATACCCAGAGAGCCACCCCTTGGCCTAACTCTGCGGGTACCAAAGTGAAATGAATCTTCAAGAAGTTGGATGTGAAGGAGACAGTGCAGACTCAGCTGCCGCAGGTTACAGCCAGGCTAAGGCCAAGAAAAGAGGAAGTCACCAGTTCAAAGAAATAAGACCACCGTTTATACTGATTTCAAGATGAAACACGTAGAAACCCAACACCAGAGGGTGGGAGTTCACAATAAGGAGTAAGCACAGCAAGACAAGACACACCTGTTTGTCCACTGCAGAAATCAGAACCAAGGAGCTAGGACTACTGACTAAAAGAAAGGCTTGACAGGTTCTAGGCAGCAAACCTGCAAGGTAGGGATATGTTCAGCAGATCGAGACATGAGGACTGTCTCATATATCTAATATACCAGTGAAGTCTTAATTGCTAAGAAAGCTGATGGCAGACACCTGCATGCCTAAATAGAGAAAGATGTCAGGATCTGGAGTGCCACTATTCACAAAATCACAGAATTGTAGGGATTGGAAGAGATCTCTGGAGATCACTGAGTCCAAATCCCCACAAAAGCAGGTTCCCTAAAGCAAGTCACATAGGTGGATGTACAAATGGGTCTTGAATATCTGCAGAGAAGGAGATTCTCTGCAAAGACAACCTCTCTGGGCAACCTGTTCCAGTCCTCTATCACTCTGAAAGTGAAGATTTTCTTCACAATCTTAGTATGGAACTTCTGTGTTCCAGTTTCTGCCCACTGCCCCTTATTCTACTGTTGCTTTCCACCAAAAGGAGTCTGCCCCCAACAACTTGACTCCCACGCTTCAGATGTTTATAAAACAGTTATGAGATCCCCTCTCAGCCTTCTCTTCTTCAGACCGACCAGTCCCAGGTCTCTCAGCCTTTCCTTACTACAGAGATGCTCCAGGCCCTTAATCATCTTTGCAGCCCTCCGCTGGACTCTTTGTAGGAGATTCCTGTCTTTTCTGAACTGGGGGGCCCAGAACTGGACACAGTATTCCAGAAGTCACCTCATCCGGGCAGAGTGCAGGAGGAGGAGGATCTCCCTTGACCTGCTGGCCTCACTCCTTTTAATGCATCTCAGAATACCAC
This sequence comes from Numida meleagris, assembly GCF_002078875.1. Classification (NCBI taxonomy): domain Eukaryota; kingdom Metazoa; phylum Chordata; class Aves; order Galliformes; family Numididae; genus Numida; species Numida meleagris. The sequence continues at coordinate 101,836,042 of NC_034409.1, forward strand.
TGGCCTTCTGGGCCACAAAGACACATTGCTGAGTCATGGCCATCCTGTTGTCCACCAGGACACCTAGGGCCTTCTCTGCAGAGCTCCTCTCCAGCAGGTCAACCCCTAATCCACAGGTGTCCAACCTCTGGCTTGCCTGGGCTGCACTGAATGCAGAAAAATTGTCTTGGGCCACATGTACATGGGTTGCTCTGAAAGTAATGCCTCCTATTTATTTCCATGAAACTTACATCAGATGCAATGAGCACAGTAACTCTTCTTGATAGAGCAAATTCTCAGCTGCAAAACACTACTTTTCAACACAGTCACCACCATTAGGTCACCAGTGATGAACTGGAGGCTGCATGCCATGTTCATTGAAACTTGCACCGGCAGAGATGACCCACTGTTGCTGTCACCACTGCTGAAATTCAACACTGTGCTCACATTCACCGTTCGGTCTCCATCGATGTTCAGAGAGTTGATGAATGTCAATGGCTGCAATTTTTTTTTTGCATGGAAGAATACAGTGACACACCTTTGCTTCATATGTACTTCCATGTCACGTGCCATTTTGTCAGACTGCCGCTCTGCTGCCATCTGTCACATGGCAACAAAATACAATGGGATATTGGTGGGAAGGTTCAACCTCTACTGCCATATCACCAACATCTTCCTCTGACCTTGTGGGCCACCATAATAACATAGGAGGCATTACTTTCAGAGCAGCCCTCATAAAATATATGCTATAGTTAATATGTAAGTAACAAAACATTCTATTTTTTAATATTTTTAATAAAGCATTAAAAAAAGAGGGAGAGCAACAAAGAAACATAAAACTAGTGGGATATTTGACCTTGTTTTTGTGAAACTAATGCATCGATCTGGTTCAGTGGCAGTGTCTGCAATTCTTGGTGAGTTCTCCAGATGTTCATCAGAGATTTTGATGAAATTTTGCTTTTCTTGTACTTCATCCTTGACAACTATTCACAAATGTGCCTACTGCTAAAAAGCGGTTCCATGAATAAGACATGACTGTGAAGGGAGGGATCTTTCTCTCTGGTAAGGGAGGTCTTATAAAAGCCCGGTGAGCAGACAGGATCAAATTTTTGAGTTGAATATTCAATTGCAACTCTATACATCCCATTTGAAAATTTGCAGGCAACATACTTATGTCAACTGAAAATGGTCTTGCAAAAACAAATTGATCACTTTTTTTGCAATCTTGATTCTTATTCTCTAATTCCTGTATCAAAACAGAAAGCACAGCCTGTTTTTCTCTGTTCGCAGGACTGTGTTTAGCCAGTGTATCAAAATGCATGCAGTTATTTGAAACCACTTCAGACAGCACTGCTCTGTGCCTTCCCCTTGTCTTGGTTTTAGCCCAGACAGTGCTGATTGTACGTCCCTGTTTGGTTGTGAGCAATGGGTATGCACCCAGCTGCTCAGTGGGGAAGAGCTGTCACTGGGGAGTGGTCTGCACTGTGTATTGTGCTGGGTCACATGCAGTCCGCAGTCCAAGGTTGGACATGTCTGTCCTAACCTGTTCTGATGCATACAGTTATTGCTCCCCAGGTGTAGGACTCTACACTAGCTCTTGTTGAACCTTGTCAGGTTCCTCTCTGCCCAGCTATCCAGTCTGTCTAGTTCTCACTGAATGGCAGCACAGCCCTCTGGTGTGTCATCCACTCTTCTCAGCTCAGCTTCCCACTGATCATCAGAAAACTTACTGAGGGTGGGCTCATTCCCTTCATCCATATTGCCCTCTTCCTTTTTCCTCTGAACACAGTATCACTGCAGTAAATCAATACACACTTTAAACGTATTTACCATTTTCTTACAGCACACTGCTTGGGCATAGAGGGCACTTATGGCCTTGACTCTCCCTGCCCACCTCTTGGGGCTCCTACACTCTCACCTGCCCAGGCCTAGAACCCCAGTAAGCTTCAGGTCCCTCAGCCTCTGTGGCTGGATCCATGACGAGTTCATTCTACAGATTTGTGGCTGCAACTCCTTCAAGCATGCAAAGTGTCCATATGGGATTGATCCATGCTCAGCTCAAAAAAAAAAGATGACAATAATAATTTTTAGTCTTGCACTATTAAAAAAAATGCATTTCTGAAATGGATGCATATCTTTTCTTAAATTAAAGGAATGCCTTGACAGATACACCTGATGCAGGTAAAAACACTTTTACAATTTTACTTTTACAGCAGATACTCAGTGAGGCAACAGTTTGTTCCATGCCAGTTTTTCACTTCAGATGAAGTACACAATTCTCTTTTTTTCTCCTCTACCTAGCTAAAATAAATCTGATCAAAGAGGATATGGCCTTGGGATAATCTCGTTCTCAAGGAGGATGTGAAGTTTACTCTTTGTAATTGCTACACAGGAGCTTGTTTGAGCTTCCAGAATGGCTGCTCATCTGATCTGGTTCGTATTGGATGTAACTGAAAACACATATTGCACATATTCGTATTTACTTCGTACTATTCTCAAAGTATTTCACAACAGTCCAAGTCAGATGACTACCTCATTTTAAAATTGTGATAATAAGTGGGCCATGTTCTCTTGAAGCCCTATTTGACAAAAGCGTACGTTCTAATTTCTGATAGCTGGATTAGGAAAAAATATTGCAATGTCTTGCTTTCTCCTGCAAATCACTAGAAAGTGACTTGTAAACCAAACAAAAATTGCCAAATTCTTTTAGTGATGAACTAATAATGATAGCTTTACTGAGTTCTTTACAAATCTTCACCGTTGGCTTTGTTTATGACCTTCCAAGTCAGTTTTCCAGCCAGATTTTTTTGTCAGACATAAGGATACATCCCACAGTTTCTCAATTTGAAATGCAAATAGTTCCCTAAGGGCATGGAGACAGACTTTGGGTGTTAGAGCATGACTAGTATTGTGTGAACATGTAATATGCTAACTACAGGAAAGGGTGGAGTACTCCATAACTTGTCCCCTACATATTTGTCTGTGCCTGTGTCTGCTGTATTTTGACACAATTGATGTCTATGTTTATATAGATATCAATTAATACATAACATAAAGCAGTGAAATCATAAAAACATAACCTGTCAGGTACTGGAATAAATCTGTTATCCTTCAAAACTCTGTTAGCAACAAATCCCACCTTTGTTAACCAAGCAGGTAAACATATAGAAGAGAAAATTGTCTTAATTGAGGCATGAGACTGGGAAATCTAGATTTAATTGCAGTTTGGCAGTAGACTTCATAGAGGTTTGAATAGGTCTTCCAGTGCCTCAGCTCCTCCCCTGTAAAATGAGACTACAATCTCTATCTCACAGCCATGTCAGAAATTTGCTGAAATTGCTGCAACTCAGCAGTATCTCAATGCTGGGAAACAGAAGCTGAAATAGTCACACTGAATAAACTTAATCTGTCAAAAGATTGTTGCCACATCCCATCTGTGTGTTGTATGAAGAGTTTATCTCCAAAGCCAGGAAATTCATTAGATTTTCAGCTACAGAGCTTCTACAACCATTGTCATTGAAGTCATGATTATCATAATGTGTTCAGCGGGTACTGCACAAAATGCCTTTGAAGTGCCATTGGCTCAGCACAAAGCAGTATGACAGAAGCAGTCATTTTGCATGTTATTCCTTCAGATATGAGGTAGATTTTAAGTCCACTGAACATTGTTTAGAGCCAGAATCTTAAAGAAGTCTGTACTTTCTAAGATCTCCCTTTGGATGACTCCTTTGGGGGAAGGAGAGTGTTGACCATGAGTTAGCCAAGACTTTGAGGTGCAGGTGCTTAGACCTTGTATTCATAACAAGCTCCCCAAAGAAAACCAAACCACTTTGAAACTCAGAATATTCTGGAAGACCGGAATATTTAACTTTTTTTTGAATGCGGGAAATTTGATGTGACTAGAAAAGATAGAATGTAAATTAAAAGGATGTGTACACAGCTTTCCCTATCCACTGCATTCTTGCAGGTATTCTTTTGCTTCTATGTGTTGTAACAGTAAATTCATTGGATTTCTGATTTTCATCAAAAACACTCTCCCTTCTTTTCTCAAGGAGGTTTGTACGTTACCTTTGAAAGTTAGCTGACAGCTTCTCTCTCCATCAAGTCCTTCCCTCCTCAAGTTACAGGGCCCCCGCACTATGCTGGGACTCCCTTGACAATCACACTTCATACCACAGAGGAGATGCCCCAGGACCTCATTTGCACCACCTTCGTAATCCCATTATCTTAAAAGACCACAAATAAAAAGGCAGGGAGGTAAAAAAAAGGATAGTTTATTTAGTAAGAAAAGGAGAGAGCAGTGTTATTTTATTCACCTATGAGATTTTATTATTACATTTAATGCTATCATACATCTGGCTTTTTCCGAACACATCCTTGTTTTTCACTCAAGATCTTACCCTGGCAAAGTTAAAGAATTTTGCACATTCACTTAAGATTTCCAGATGTCCTGCAGCCTGCTCCTCACTAGAATGCAGGATCCAGAAATGCCACTCATGCCCTGTGTGCCCTAGCTGGTCACCTTTATAATGCATCTCCTGACTACCTGATGGCTCCTGGACACATGAGACTAGTGCATATCAAATCAAGCCTTCCTTGAAGTTGTGGATGGAAATACAAAAAACTGCAATAGGAGAATCTCACATAGTCAGGAAAAAAAAAAAAAAAGAAATGTGGCAATCATTCCCACACTTGTTCAGTCTGGACATTTCTTCTGATAGAGTTTTTTTGTTGCCTTGCAAAATCTTAATACTAGCAAAATCTGCCAAGCACAAGCCATGTGAAACATAGGCACACAGTAGATCCAGGAATGGCGAGCCCATCTTAACCTCAGTAGATTATCCAGGTCACTGTCAGTCACTTCAGCCTATTCTGTTCAGCATTTATACTCCATGGGAGCTCCTCTGCCAGTGCAAGTTGCTCATCTGCTCAGATGTAGTATATGGGGCAAGAGTCATCATTTGACCATTTTCCCCCGATTGCCTCTTGGTTATTCTTGGATTAAATTTTGAAAAATGCAGTATCAAAGGATTCAAAAAAATTGTAAGGAAAAGTTAGGAAAAGACCAGGCTGTTGACTTTGGCTTTCGCATGCTGTGACTTTATTACATCAGAGAACTGAGATACTATGAATATATTTAAGTGTTGACCTCATTCAGTTTCCAGTATTGAAGGCAATAAATATTTCTCACTGCAATAACAAACACACAGGCCACTAGTATTTATGAACTGCAGGAGAAATTGATGCCAAATATACTGTGAAAACCAAAATAGGATTAATGATATTTTATTGGATTTTTTTAAAGGTGGGCTTTTTTATTGGTATTGATGATTGCTAAGTGTATAATTTTAAGTTACATAAGAGTATTTGGAATATTGTTAGCTTTTCACTGTTTTGGGGGATAATGGTGAGAAAAATCAGAGTAGTGTAGGTTTCCAATATATTAAAAGTGCAGTATTAGCAAAGTTCTTTATTATCAGCTATAGCAACCACCACAAGTAAAGACTGAGAACTTAGATTCTGGCAATATCTATTAAGGTTGTGGTTATAAATGTAACTACATTCCACTCATTACAATGCTGCCTTGTTTATGGAATTGCCCTTTTTATACCCCCAGCAAGGGTCAATCTCTATAACATAAAGTTTTTAAAGTGCCACAGCAGCTGATTAATTTGAGCGTCATGTATAGAGAAATTCTACCTTGTTCCTGCCTTCCTTCCAGCTCCTCATTTGTTCGGACCCTGTGCTAGTAGGGGAGGCTCTGCAAATTGCCACTCATGCTAGGAGTGTACGCTGTCTTTTCCGCACGTGAGCGGAGCAGCCAGGCACAATTCGGTGTGATGATTATTTAGTAAGCTGTCAATAGAAACATCACTTCAGTAACAGCACATGAGCTGCCTAATCTCATCTCCAGCACTGACTTCTTCAAATCCACTTGCCTTCAGGCTTGTCATTGGTGATAGGTGGATAAATATGGCAATCACTGTTTGCAGTGTTCTGCATAACACTCTGTGATAAGCCCAAACAACTGTCTAAGAAGTCAGATGACTTCTAAGTCAGACAACTACAGCAGAAACATTGTGGTATTAATTGCTATTGTGGTGCATTTCCTTCCCAAAATCCTTAAAAAGACCACAGAATGAGATCATTCTGTGGTGACTTGGCTTTGGAGGGGCTTTCTTATTTCAAAATGTATTTCTGCTAGTGGCATGAGAAATCGGATTTCAATATTTCCTCACAAGAGGTTGAATGAGTGTATTTTGAGTCATAAGGCCCAGCAGACTGACAGCAGGAAGACAAGCTCATTTGCCTTGCTGATGGAACATGCAACTTTAATTTGCTTCCTGTGAACATAGATTTGCTTTCTCTTAAGAGTTTTCACAGAGATAGTATCATGAAGCTCATGAGCACATGTGCTTAGATGTGCAAGCATGGTAGATTTGCTTGAGTCGAACTGTTAAATGACCATCTGTTTGAAAAGTTCTCTGTGTATTAAAGAGCTATGCAGCCAGGAATCCAGAAGTAATGCCATGTGGCTGGGATGTCCAAGAGGCTCAAATACAGTTGCCAGAAATGACAGCAGTGGTGATCAAACCAATCACGAGTTCAGGCTTTCCACCTTTGGTGTGCAGTCTGTAAAAGCTAACTGATGAAATTTTAAATCTGCTTAAGAGTAATTTCCAGGGTGATTAAATTTATGCCCAAGGTGAAAGATGAATACTGTGTCTAGCAATAAGTCCTGCTTTGACTTTTCCAGTGCACTGAGCTCCGATTTAGGGAGGTGCAGGTGAGAGAGATGAACATGCTTTCCCACATCTTGTGAGAGGTTCATTGCAAAAAGGTGTTGAAATGCCCTAAATTGCTAGTGGGAATTTTCTTATGGCAAAAGGTTCCTTCCCACCATGACTAAAGGGAAGGGAGCAGTGATGTGAATCAATCTGGGATACAAGAGGGATCATTGCAGTTCCTAGCTGACCAGATGAAATTACAGAGAAGTTAAGTATCACTCTAAGACAACCCTGGAAATGCAAGATATTATTTTCTTCCAGATGCATTGGTTGCTGCTCTTGCTTATTTGTCTTATTAGGGTACGCTCAATTCAATATGTAGATGCACAGCCTGGCTCATCAGACCCTTGTACAAACATGTCTCTATTGCTGCTGGTGGTCAAGCTATATTTTCTGAGCTAGCTTTTGTGTGTCTATATAGCTATAATACGTAGACTTTCTCTAAGTCACTTTCTTTTTGCCTCATCAAAGGCAAAATTGACCTTGGTGTTTTCATATCAGGACCAGCACAACTTTTTAAGGTAAATCAATTTTTGAATTTTCATATAGCAAATAGATGTGTTGGAAAATGCTTGAAAAGTGTGAAATTTATCTTTTTTTCTTCCATGAACAGTTAATTCAAAGCTAATTTCAGCACACTTTCAGAAAGTACATTTTTGGCTGTAGAACACACACACACACACAAGAAATTTCAAATAAAGCATTAATTTCCCCACTTTTTGGAAATTATAAACACCTGAGAACAGACACATAATGAAAGTTCCTGCTGCAAACGTTGTATAGTGCAGCTACCACAGTACTGTAAGAGAGCCACTATATAATTGCAGTTACTTTAATTCATCAGAAGTATTTACCACACTGAGGGCAATGAAAATTGCAATCTCAGTAGATCTGAACTTTCCATGAGGAAAATAATTGCCTTTTACCTTTTATTCTTGAACAACTTATGGGGAAAAAAAAGTAACTTTATTTACTGTTAGTTCAGAAAGCATGAAGACGGTAACAACAGCAGTTTTTCATCCATGAAACCGTTGCATTGTTTAAAATTGGAAGATAATAAAAATGGTTTTTGAGAAGGTAGAATCAGTGAGTAAATAAGCATATTCTAAACCATTTGCTCTGGTTACTGTAACCAATTTTTCTGCTTAGTTCTGTGACCTCAGATCACGCTTTCTTCGTATCCTGTGCACCAGAGGTGACACTGTCCAAGGATAGCAAATACTCCTGACTCTTAGAGCAGCCAGAACATTTGACATCCCCTTCTAGAGCTGAAGAAAACTGAAATGAAGTCAGTTAAAAATTTTTCACAGGCCGTGGACTTGCAGTTTTCAAACAGTCCAAACTCACTCCGGGACACTATGGCAGTGGCAGTAGCCCAACTTCCACACAACACTCTCATAACAGGTCTCTCTTTCTAATACCAACTGGAGCTCCAATAAGTTTTCCTCCTTTTGGCACTCATCATGCCCAATTCATCTCACTGTTCCCAAACAATCAGTCATTTTTACCTCCTGGAAATTATCAGTTTCACAGCTGATGTTAAAGACGTGACTTATTTGGAAGAGCTAATGAAAACGTGCTTGGCTTTTAAAGACCTGATACAACACTTGTCAAAGTCAGAGTCTGCATTAGTTTATAAACACACTTCGAGGTTCATCATTGGGTGTATCTCTATGCAGAGTGAGCTTTGTATTTTCATCTGATTTTTAGTAAGATCTTCCCATTTTCATCCATGCACACAAATGCAAAAATCTTGCTAGGTGGTCTGTGATCTAGGACTAAGTTCATGGATAGAAGCAAGCACAGCTGACAGTTGACAAAGTGTCAAGCTCAGACTCTTGAAGAAAGGCTGTTCCAAGACATCCTAGGGCTGAAAGCCAACATGAAAACAAGGGTGACTACTTATCTCATAGCTCAAAAAATGTACAACGTCTCACCCAATCAATCTTCTACCAAAACACAACCCACTCTCAAGTTAATAGTTCATTTCAATTCTATTTAAAACCTACTCCACTCTGTTAAGGTTACCACTATATAAGCCTGTCAGTCTTCTTACAATTACACCAGTGAGGGATGTGTTTTGTATACTTCATGTGTTTTCTACATGCAAAGTCACCTACCAGTTGAAATGCATCACCTGGCTTTTGGATAATATATCGTGTATTGCCATATCACACTGGAATTAGTCCAGTAAAGAAGCCTCTAAGACAGTAGTCTGTAATGCAAGTCATTAAATAGTAAAACATCAACAGGTGAGCTAATGGCCCAGAAACTTCATGAGACAAACAAGACAACTAATTTTTTACGAACATTTTCTTCGTCTGGGCTTATTTATTTCTCACATTGCTTAATGCCTGATCCCTTTTAACAGAAAAAAAAAGTAACCAAATCAACATATCAAAAACAATTTTATTAATATCATCATTATCTTAACAAACAAAAGATAGTGAATGATTTAACCAGCTATCAGAAACCTCATATGTTGTTGCCATATTTCTTCCGTGTTTCATATAAATGTTTCTCTCTGGAGTTGTATTTTAGTAAAATGGATACATTGAATACTGTGTAATGTTATGCTTATGGCAGAGTTTGTTTAAATACTGTCAGCCTTTCTCTACAACTTCATCAAATTCATTTAATAAATTTTATTTATTGACATCAGAGAGAAAGAGAAATACTATCTATATAAATATAGATTCATTGGCAAGTTTTATATAACATGGTTTTCAGGTTTTTTTAATAAAAAAATTGATTTATCATGGTGATTGGACTGAATTAATTTAGTTCTCATGCGACAATAAATCAGACAGGTAGTGTCAGATCCACAAAATGTTGAGCAGTTCACACCCACAGAGGAACGGCTAGACAGTGTATGTCTAGGTATATGACAAAGGAGAGAATCTTAGAGGTTTGGTACATTTTGAATGAAACTAATTCATGTAGGAAATCACAAACAGGCAATAATTATGTTGTGATCATATAAATCAGTGAAACCATTATTCTCTTTATTTTCTTTGCTCGAATCCCTGAGTCACTGCCATGCAGAACTATGATTCTCTCACTTGCAGAAGTATTATTTTACACTCTATTTTTATGTCTTACAATTAGGATATACATCGCTTAGTCATTCCATTTACCTTTCTTCTACATCTCAGCAGATGCCAGGTGAATAATTTCATCTTTCCTTCCTGCTTATTAGATATAAATTTAGAGAAAAGTGGAGGATTTTGTTAAGTGCAGCAGTGGCAGAAACAATGGAAAACTTTTTTCTCAGCAACTACACTAATTACCCTTATGGAGGTGGTACAAAGTTACTGAGGTGACATATCCAGGTATAAATGACAATAAAATGTTAATCAGGATTATAAAGAACAGCTGTCCTCCCATAGGGTAGCCAGCATAGCTCTGTAATTAGGTTGGAAACACAGCAAAGTGAAATTGAATCATATTAAAATGGTGTCCTGCCTCCAAGGACACAGAACACTGTCAGAGACTTCACAAGAGGATAACTCTTCCTCAAATATATTTGTTAATCAATTGGAAGTAAGTATTTGCTAATTTAAGCTATTGCTGTGCTGTCATTGAATTCTGGCCAAGAGTTTATGACCAGTTCTGGATAAATGTGACATGCCAATAAGAGGAAGGTAAGAAAGGAGAAAGAGTTCTATTAGGACACAGATTTTAATAAGCAGATTCCTTAAACTGAAATAAAAAAAGTCCTATAGAAAGTTTGAGCTGTAAATATGTGAGGGCTGAATTTCTTCATCTGGGCAAATGCAATGTTAATGAGAACAGCAGGAAGCCAACACAGAGCTGATGACCTAAGGGAAAACTCAATTAAAATGAATTGAAAATGTGGGAAGCAAGAAATAATCTGAAAAAGATGAGCCAGATCCTTAACTGAGGTGAATCATCACTGAAGTGTCTGGCTGAGTTGATGTATACATGCTGCAGATCAGGCTGCTGGCAGGAAACCAGAGGACAGCCAGTGGCACTCACCACTGACTTAGGGGGTAGGTTGTGTCTTGGCCTGAGAAATCTGAGGAGAACTTGAAGCTGTAAGCCAGAAACGTGAGAACTGATCCACCTACTTATTCATCCAGTACCTACAAAGTCACGTTTATGGAAGTGAGTGGTATTTAGTCACTTGTGGATGGACACAAATGGGCAAAAAATACCAAGGATGTTGTTCTTTCACATATTCTCTCCCAGTTCTCAGTAAGCCACAGCATTTCCCAAACAAATTGGATTAGTAACTAGTGCACTGGAAAATTATAGTAAGCGTGAGAATAGTGTACTGCTCTGAATTCTTCCAGAAGCTGTGTTCTCCTATGCATTTTTGCCCAGAAAAGACTTGCACTTGAGAGGAACAAAAGGGCTCTTTAAGTCTGTAGCCCCTTCAGTGAGTGATCTAATGATTCCCTCATTAATGGAGGTTTACTGGAAGAGTTCTCTGTCTTTTCTGAAGAGCTCAGCAACTGCTGGCTTGACATAAGTGAAGAGCCACTTTGCTGTGGGGACAGCAGCGAAGAGACCACCCTCTGAAGTGGTCTCCTCTGCAGTGATCGCTGTCACTGCCAGTAAAAGCTGTACTCACAAAGCTGGTAATTTTATTTTAAGGAATAAATCAATGGCCAACAGAGCCTTAAGACGAAGAGATTCACAGGGAAGAAGAAAATTCAGGTTTCCTCCAGCTGCCACAGCCGCTCAGCCAAACCAGTGAACCCATCACACTCCGCCTGTAAATCACCCTCCTTGTCAACAGGACTGCAGTTAATATTAGTTATTGAAAGGATTAGAAATAGTCACTCATAATTAAATGCACATCACATTAATCAGCAGCCTGCAAACTTTTCAAGAGCTAGGGTAAAGTTAAAGTGACATTCATAGATACAGTTCCCATTTGCTAAGAACTACCACTCACTCCTATAAAGAGCCTGGCAAGCATTAATACCCATAAGATAATAGATCTACCCTCCTCCAAATTTCCAGCTGAATAGGGTAGTAAAGACCTTGTTGAAAGAAGTTCATCCTAACATCAAGGGTTTCAATATATTTTGTATGTATATGTATGTATTTTGTATGCATATGTGTAAGATTTGTATGTATGTGTTGCTTCAATCTATGTAGCTTGTATGCAATTCATTTTATGTTTTCTGTTACAATGCAAAAATCTTTGGATGACTACACATTATTGTAGAACTCAATTCATATCCTCTAACTGCTATGCTGCCAGATTAGGAGAGAAATATTCCTATGTTAATGGATAATCCTTATTAGTGCACTGAATTATTGCCACATATGTTTAGATTCTAACCAGCTCTTGGTCCAGAATATCTCTGAACTTCCTCTGTATTTTTGTTAATATCCTGAACTCCCAGTCACAATTTTCTATGTGCCAGTCCTAGCACTATAGGTTTGTTCAGTATTTCCATGTTTTGCTTCGGAAACATCTAATTAATAATTACCTGTGGCGTCAAGAAACCCTGACTTACACAAATGAAAATGTCACATCCTCTGACTCAGTCTGTTGCTTTATTTTGGAACATGCAGCAGAGCTTCTGAGGGATGGGCAAAGACTTGTCCTTTTGTCCTTTCATAATCAATTGAAAAATCACTCAGAATAAAGATGCAAATCTGAAGGAATAAGTTGAAACTACAATAGGAAGCAAAGATAAAGTGTAGTATGAAAAAAATAAGCTAATATTTCTTCACAGTCAGGTAAATTAAATGTTTCTGTCTTGTAAACAGAACTAGTCGGTTTTGTCCAAAACTCTTTCTCTCCACACATCCTGTAATTCCATACAAGTCATCATTCATGGGTCAGGCAAAAAAAGAAGTGCAGAAATGCATTATTATGTGCAGATTGGAACTACTCCTTGCACTTAACCAAGTTAAGTATAAATAAGTGTAAGTTCCTATAAGAGCATCAGCAGAAGAGAGTAACTGTTAATTCAGTCACCGTAAGTGATTCATTGTTCTAGAAAGACATTGGACACCAGTGTAATATTTCAGTGAAGGCTGTGTTTGTTTGTTTTTTTCTTGAAAGCCAGTTCTTCTGCGTCTGATGGGAATTACTCCTCCCAGGGTCAATGAAATTTTTTCCCATTCTGTGCTGGAGTATGGAAGCCAACAGGTCTCTCCTCCTCGTTTCTCTGGTGTGAGGTTTATCAAGAGCATAACACCTTCAGGCCTTTTTTTTTCTGGCAAAATATTCAGTTGACTTCCAAAGAGAGTACTTCCATCCTGTTAAAAAAAAAAAAAAATCATCCCCAACAATTTATGTGTCGAGCAGGGAGAGGCAGAGCATTTTCTCCAGAAACACATTGGTTTAAAAGGCAGCAGCATTGCTGTTATCATTCTTTCCCCACTTCCCAGTGAAGAAAAGCTTGCTTTCTGCAGTCATTGGCTCTTTTGCTGCCTTCTGCACAGTGGCATAGTTGGGGCAAATTCACTCGTGGGCTGGGGACTAGGGTGGGGAAACTCCCAGGCCTCCCACAGACCAACACCCCAGTGAGGAGGCACTTTCAGAAAGAGTAGCAAGTTGCACGCCTTGGTGACTCCCCAGCCACCTCCATAAAGAAATTTGAGGTTTTTTTCAGTAGCTGGAGCAGACTCCAGCCCAAAGGGATTGCTTTTGGCTTTAGATCCTAACTGACCGCACTACTTGCCCATCTGTCTCCCTGCATTGCTTGCCAAAGCAAATGGGAAGGATTACACACACAACAGCTGAGAGTTTCCTATTGGCTTTCTAGGTAGATCTAAACATACCACAATCTGTTTTTGCCTGGAAACACCTGTATTTCGCTGAGGAGAAGTATAGGGCATATATACTTCTGACAGTGCCTCGGAATCTACTCAGTAGGCTGAGCATTCAGACATTGACATTGCAATCCACAAGGCTTCTCCTGGCTTTTCTCTTTCATACTTAACCAAAACCAACCCAAGTTTTCTGAAAGCTACAGATTACTCAGAAGCAATGCCACCTGCTGCCAGTGAGCTAACTGCTTCTGAAAGAAACAGCTGTTTATACGCACATATATACAGGCACTCAACTTTTATTAAGTACATTTTCAAGGCTTTGAACTGTCTAATGGAAAGGAGAAAGCAGAGATATTACACTTAGACTTGAATTGTGTCAAATAGTGCCATGAGCAATCTAACCTAAGTTTTCAACTGTGGGAGATTGATGGATGCAGAGGAAAGTAAGGAGAGCAGTCAACAAGATTAAAATCATCTAATTAAACCATACCTATATATGAACCAAGGACTTCACTGCTCTCTCTTGACTCTTGGTATATTTTCCCAACTAAAGCCTCTTCTGGGATTTAATCTTGCTGTTCCTCTCAGCTTCTGCCCCAAGGGGTCTAATAGAAGATGCTGGACATTGCCTTCTGTTGTCATCCCTGCTAAGTCAATGGCAAACGTGAAGAATTATCCTGAGTCAGACAGTGTGATAACATTTATATGGCCTCTGCTTCCTTCATTGTTATTTTCATGGATCTAGTCCTTAAACTATAGTTCCTCCCTGTGAATTTCAGTTTGAGATAACATTGTTTTTGAAGGTCTCAGAATATTCTCTTTTCTTCTTTCCTTTTCCTTTAGTGGTCAGGATACAGTCACTCCCTTTCAAATCCTGCAGGAAAAAAAAGTCACACTTTTCAGTATATTGGCTTAGATAGGAGATGAAAAAAGACCTTTATTCACAACATTAGATTATATAAATCTGAATATGAAAGCAAACAACAGAATATTAATCATAATATAACTTTTCATAGAACTTTTGTAGCTCTCAAGTAAAGATCCAAAGTTATCTGAAACTATCAGTAGAGTTAAAAAAAAAAAAAAGCATTAAAACTCGAAGTACCTCTGATGTGTTTAGGTAGTTATGTCTGAAAATAAAGCCTCAGACTTCTCCAAATCACATAACCAAAGCTGCTTTGTATTTCAGTCTTTAAAAGAACTAAATTATTCACTGGCTACTGTCCTGCAAAGTCATTTCCTCTCTTTGTTTTCCACGCTCAAATTTTCATTTCTTTTCCAATCTTTTGTGCATAGAATGAGTCAAGTTTGGCAATTTTGCCCAGAATGGCCCTTTTTTTTCCATAGATACAGTCTTTATTATCCTCCCCAACTCCATCTAACACAAATTCCTGTCAGTGCTCTCATAAATTATACTTCTATGCAGTTTTAGAACTGGTGACTAAAAGGGATTGAATGAGACTATTTGTGCTAAATTAACAGGTACCGCAGAAGTACAATATCTACTTCAGATTCTGAATGTAACCAACACACGCACACACACAGAAAACACAGGAAAGCACTTGCCTATCAGTTTTAGTTATTCTGCAGAGAAATGACATTCAGTATGTTTCATATAAGCGGTCCTGACAATTACATCAGCTCTTTTCTAAGGGTTCTTGTTTCTATTCAAATACCATGTGCCATAGGAAGCTCTGCACATATGGTGCAGCTCTGCACAGTCTGACAGCACAGAGCACTAAGGCTAATTTTTTAGCTAAATTTGGTGTGGGACTTTTCTGTTCCTACCCTTATCATTTTTTAATCATGATAAAAGGAGAGGAAATAGTCCAGTACCAGGTCCCAGACATTATGTTTGGAAAGAACTATTCTCAGATTAGCTCAACAAGAAAAATGAATGGAAATAATGTGATTTGTTGATTGCATCTCCAGTAGCCCCAATAAGGGAGAAGCTAAAGGATGAGCAAAACAAAACATAAAGAGCACAGCCAACATGCAGGCAAAAGCTTCTATTTTCAGGAGAACACATTTTATTGCAGACCAAAAGAGACGCAGTAGAAAAGGAAACAATCTGTTCATGTCAAAACAGAGGGACTTTGTGACTGCTCAAATGAAAAGTCAAGACAAGCAGAGAAGGACTAGCAGTCAAACCATTATCTATCACTTCATTGTT
Organism: Numida meleagris; assembly: GCF_002078875.1. Taxonomy (NCBI): domain Eukaryota; kingdom Metazoa; phylum Chordata; class Aves; order Galliformes; family Numididae; genus Numida; species Numida meleagris. Next base: position 101,851,744 of record NC_034409.1, read on the forward strand.
TATATTGCTCAAACAGCGAAGAAAGCTGGTTTTGAATTTCTAGAGGGATGAAAGAAGAAAGCAGTACTTTCCCATTTTCCAGGGTAATTTCGACAAGTTATGAGCCAGCTGTCCTCTGCAGAAAAGGGAAAGCCCCTATTTAACAGAGTTGATATTTTTCTTATTCTTTTCCTCCCAGATCTTCTCCTGGCCCAATGTATCAGTGTTCTCCAGCAAGACGACATTACAAACTCTTCTGTCCCATAGAGTGCCTCTGTCTGTAGCTTCCAGCTATGATTACATTACAAATGTGTTGATGACGGCTAAAGAGGAAATCCCAGATCCGCTGAACCCCACAAGAATTTTGTCCCTCACTCCATCACTCCAGCAGAGCCTGGAATACACCCTTGCAGATTTTAGTCCCAGTCAAATCTGTAATGGTCCAGTTGCAATCTTTGACCCATTCCTACAAAGCAGGATTTATCATCTCCAGCTATTGCCTGAGCTGCAGCCTTAGCAGACAGAGAGCTGGCCACTTCCAGGAGAAGTTGGTCTCCTCAGGAGTAAGCTGGCACATAGTGGATTAGCACTAGAACCATGCTGTCAAAGATATTCACAGTGTGAGATTAGGTTATCTAGGTGAGACACTGACCTTTTTGCAGTAGGCCTTTTTTGAAACATACAAAAACTTCTACAAGAAATGATAAACACATCCTAAAGCTAAAGCTGTTCTCACTTTATGATGAATTACACAGACAAACCTGAGACTTTGGGCTCAAATTATTGTCCTGGCTTCTGAAAGATGCTCAGTTTTGTGAGCTCTGACATTCTGCTGCTGTAATTGAATTCCCAGAAATGCCTCCTGATACCGCCAAGAACATGACTCGTGCCAGGTAGGCCAAATTCATGCCCAGCATAAGCACGTGTAATTCCTCTGGAGAGGCATTTTATATGAACATGTCCCAATTAACCTAAGGAAGGTAAAATGATCCCAATCCAAAATAGAGTGAAACGGTCATCAGACCCTTCTTCATCTTTTTCTCTAATGGTAAATCTTACCCAAAATAGTTTTTCTTAACATGTGACAATAATGCTGATAATATTAGGAATACCTCATGCCACGTTACTAGGTGCTGTATGGGCCATTGTGATATTGGGGCTTTGAGCACCTGAAAGGGAAAACAAATCCTTGATATAATAGAGAACCACAGCATTACTGACGCCTAATAACAGGTACTAACCAAACTAATCGTTCCCAGAGTTTTCCATTGACTAGAAATACATGGCTGACAATCTGATAGTGGCCTTTCAGTATCTCAAGGGGAGCTACAGTAAAGAAAGGGACAGACTCTAGCAGAATCTGTGGTGATAGAAGAAGGAGAAATGGCTTCAAGCTTAAAGAGGGTAGATTTAGATTGGATATAAGGAAAAAGTATTTTACAGTGAGGGTGGTGAGGCACCAGAACAGGTTTCCCAGAGATGTGGTCGATGCCCCATCTCTGGAGACTTTCAAAGCGAGGCTGGATCAGGCCCTGGGCAACAAGGTCTAGTTGTGCATGTCCCCGTTCATTGCAGGGGAGTTGGACTAGATGGCCTTTAGAGGTCCCTTCCAACTCTAAGGATTCTATGATTCTTTGTTAAACAAGTTTTGTTTCCTAGTCAATTACGTGATCACCCACGTCAGTTTTCAACATGCAGGAACAGTAATTTCATACAGAAGACCATCAGTGCCCTGACCCTGGAGACATTCAAGGTCAGGCTGGATGGGGCTCTTAGCAGCCTGATCTAGCTGTCCTGTTCTAATTCCTGTATGGTATCATGAACAGTAAAGATGAAATCTTCAGTCAGCAGGAGTTTCCAGAATGCTTATAACTTAAATAATGGTTTCACAGGCTAGCCTTGAAAAATGTGCAAAAGAATGACTCATTCTCTAGTGAAGAGTCTTCCTTCTGGAAAGCCAGAGAGGATTTTTGTTTTTTGTTTTTGTTTTTTAATGTACTGTATAATCTCATTTTCTTAGATGTTACTGGCTGATAATTTAGTTTGGTGTATTTTTTATTTTATTCTAGGCCCCAGAAGACATGTCTAATGACATCATCAATTTTCTGTGTGAAATAATCTCCTCCACTGCTGTTTGCTTTAAAATAGATTTTTTTGAGTTTTGGTTAGGCTACATGTTCTGAAGATACCAAACTTTGTGGCCAAATTTTCAGCTACCAGAATATCATCATGTTGTCCAACAAAAGGCATAACAGTCATAATCCTAGTTGACTGTTCACTTACTGAGGCAAGAAAGGGAGATTTTACTTCAGTTTTTCAGCCAAAAGATCTTGGTCTCAGGACTAAATATTAGGTATAATTATTGTCTAAATTGTCTGAATGAAATGTTAACAATAAATTAGTCAAATTATGATACATTACAGAACTGCAGACAATTTTGAAAGTGGCTGTAATTACTGGAAGATTTTTACTCAGATTTTGTGGGGTGAAACTCAATCTGAAATCTCAAGTACAAGGATAACAGCTTATCAGAATTTGTCAGATCTTATCAGATTTGCCTGGGGAATTACTGGTCTTCTGAGTTTAGAATATGCATCATTACAACTTTATGTTGGAAATCATGTTTGCATTTGAATAGTGATTAGTGATACTGTATATTTAACCTGATTTTCCAAGTATGGCATTCAGATTTTTCATTTAGAGAATTTAAAAGAATTTATTTTCAATATTTCTAATTTCCCAGTCAAATCGTGTTTTAGTTTTAAGAAATTGTGTAACTAAAGATATAAGGCAATAGAAATCAAAAGGAAATTTTAACCTTGCTTTAAGAAACTCTCTCTCCCTCTTGGATAAAAGTTGTTTGACTTCAGTGTACTTTTAAACTATAGAAATTCTTGAAGTATCCTCTGCGACTTGAAAAATTACACTAGTACTAGTTTACTCCATAATCAACAGTTTTGCAACCCTTTCATGCCAGGTAAATTCTCCCTTAAATGCTCATAATTCTTTTAAGTAAAACATTTATATAGGAACTGCTACTGCACAGCTGACCGTCTGTAAAGCTTCAGCTGTCTCAAAATTACTCTGGCATTATAGTTTAATTTATTATCTCTCTCAGCTCCCTGACTAACACTAGTATCTCTTCGTAGCACAGTCTATCAGCCGAAAAACATTTAGGCCAAGTAGACATTCACTTATCTTGACAGAGAATCCACTTTTGGAGAGACATCTGTATGGTCTGGCATCTAAACATAGCAACTATGGTGATCAGGGCTACAGAGAAAGCTGGAGTGTATCATGACACCTTGATCTGCTATTCTAAGCAAAAGATTATTAAAGTAATTTCCATGGCATCATGTATTTTTCAGGTATGTTAAGAAATTTCCCTGTTTTTCCACATTTAACTTTATGAGTGTTTTTCTAGCTATAGTATGTACTCTCTGGAGTACCTTTTCCTCTTCTATACATTTTTCTCATGAATTTTGCACTGAAAGTATGTGGTGCTTTATTTAGCCATAACTGAAATCATTGACAATAATTATGCAAAGGATTGTACAAGCTCGTGGAGTGCAAAACAAGGAAAAGCTTTCCACAGGAACCACAAGGAACCAGACACCATGGGACAAGTAAAATTCAACAGAAGCAGGCATTTGTTTAAGTTCCTCATTACAAATCTCCACATATAACTCCCTAGAACTACGTAAGCTGCTCCACAAGTAATTCCTCCTATTTCTTTCCCTGGAAACTACAACAGATGATACAAAGAGCACAATAGCACTCTTTGACAGAGCAAATTCTCAGCTACAAAACACTCCTTTTCAGCATAGTCACCACCATTAGTTACGCATTTTTGCCAGAGATGAACAAGAGCTTAAATGCTATGGAGTCACCAGTGGAGGTGACTCTGTTAAGAGTATGTCCATTTCTTTCTCATAGACTCTCTTTAGATACTGAAAGGTCACTATCAGGTCTCTCCAGAGCCTTCTCTTCTCCAGGCTGAACAGCCCCAGCTCTCTCAGCCTGTTCTTGTAGGGTAGGTGTTCCATCCCTGGGTTCATTTTTGTGGCCTCCTCTGGACACGCTCCAACAGGTCCATGTCTCTCCTGTACTGAGAACTCCACATCTGGATGCAGTACTCCAGGTGAGGTCTCACCAGTGCAGAGCAGAAGGGCAGGATCACCTCCCTCCACCTGCCACATTCTTTTGATGCAGCCCAGGATACGGTTGGCTTTCTGGGCTGGCAGGGCACCTTGCTGGCTCATGTCCAGCTTGCCATTCACCAGTACTCCCAGGTCATTTTCGGCAGGGCTGTTCTCTATCCTTATATACGCCAGCCAGTATTGGTAGTGGGGGTTGCTACAAACCAGCTGCAAGACATTGTACTTGGTTTTGCTGAACTCATGACATTCTCCTGGGCCCACTGCTCAGTCTGTCCAGGTCTCTGTAGTTGGCATCCCGTCCCTCGGGCATATTTACAGTACCACACAGCTTGGTGTCATCTGCAAACTTCCTAAAGCCAATTCCACTGTTTATGTCATTGATGAAGACATTAAATCACTTGGTCCCAGTACTGACCCCTGCCAGACAACACTTGTCACCAGTCTCCATCTGGACATTGAGCCACTGACTACCACTCTCTGGGTGCAATCTCACAACTAGTTCCTTGTTCATCGAACAGTCCATTCATCAAATCCATATCTTTCCAATTTGGAGAGAAGGATGTTATGGGGGACCATGTCAAAGGTCTTATGGAAGTTCAGATAGATTATATCAGTGGCTCTTCCTATGTCCATTGACGCAGTTATGCCATCATAGGCCACTAGGTTTGTCAGACAGAATCACAGAATCATAGAATGGCTTAGGTTGCAGGGGACCTTAAAGACATCTAGTTCCAACCCGCTGCCATGGGCAGGGCTGCCCCCACCAGCTCAAGCTGCCCAGGGCCCCATCCAACCTGGCCTTGAGCACCTCCAGGGATCGGGCACCACAGCTTCTCTGGGCAGCCTGTGCCAGCGCCTCACCACACCTCACCTAACATCTAATCTAAAGCTCCTCTTTTTTTGTTTAAAGCCATTCCTACTGGTCCTGTCACTATCAGACCATATAAAAAGTCAATACCTCTCCTGCTTATAAGCTCCCTTCAGGTACTGGAAGGACACAGTAAGGTCTCCCTGAAGCCTTCTCCTCTCCAGGCTGAACATGCCCAGCTCCCTCAACCTGTCTTCACAGGAGAGGAGCTCCAGCCCTGTGATCATCCTCATGGCCCTTGGTGAAGCCATGCTAATTATCCCATATCACCTCCCTCTTTTCCATGTGCCTCAGAGTAATTTCCAGGAGAATCTGTTCTGTGATCTTCCCCAGCACAAAGGTGAACCTCCCTGGTACTGGTGTGACAATCCATTAAAGCCTTTAGAAGATCATCCCCAGCAACACTGGTCAGTAAACCTTAGCAAGGAGTCAAGATCTCCTGAAGGAAAGTCATAGAAAACAGGGGACTATGATTGACATCTGTGAGGAGAAAATATCAGAATAACATGGTAAAATCAATGTTATTTCATCATCCAAGAAAGGAGTTTTCAATTGTGGTTACTGGCACTTGTGCACCAGTATGCAATGACAAAATGTGTCTTTGTTTTAAGCACACTAACCTCTTGTCCCCTTACAACCTCAGAACACAAGTTCTTTCTGATGGGTCAGTGTTATGCTGTTACATGCTTCTATTTGAATAAAATATAAAAATATGTTTTAATTATATACCACAAACTGCATGCATATGTAGAAAGAAGAATGTGGCTCATAGCAGAGTCTTAGTGGCCTCCAGGCTTACAGTATGTTTTTTGTGACCAGCATAACAAAGAACAATGCAAAAAAGAAGTAACAATGTCCAATATATAGACAAGCCCTGTTTCTAATCTGAACCAGACAGAGCCTTTTTGTCTCCAAAAAGTTTTAAAAATTGTATTGAATCTTGCTCCACTCTTCTAATGGAGCTAATTTACTACTAAATCGATATATAGATTTTCTGCCCGCAGTTGCTCTGAGGAGCATAAAATCCCTGAAGGGAAAAAAAAACTGATAACTTAGAAATATAAACACTTCTGAACAAGCTAAATTTTTAGTCTTTGCTTTGCAATATATCTCTGTAAAGAGCAAGATTTCAGCTCAGAAGGTGGGGAAGGACAGTGGAGGTGCAAGGTCCCAGCAGGGCAGAGCCCGCTGTGCCCCAGCCCTGACCTCTCCTTACACTACTCCATTTCCCTTCCTCTGGCTTTGGCTCTCATCTGGCACTTGGGTGAGCAGAGTCAACTCATACCTCATCTTTCTGGAGGAAGAGCGGGATGCTGTGCTTACTGATGCAAACCGGGGGCTGTTAGAACAGTCTAGTCTTTGATAGGAAAAATACAACAGGTACAGTGCAATTTGAATGCTATATCTATGTATTTATGATGCGTGCTGTATCATAATCTTCTCTGCTTTTGGGAGTAACTCTCAAAAAGAAAATAATAAACAAATCCCTGTGTGTATTCATGCCCTTTCCTGAATCTGCAAACCTGATTTGCAAGGCATACCTTTAACAGAACCACTGCTCTATTGTTCCCTAAATTTTTCCAACCTCCCTTCCAAAGGGCTATATTATGTGTTTTGTTGAGTTTTATAAATAACATATGTAATAACAACACAAGAGACTTTGGAATTCATTTCTACTCAATAGGTGTCATTTTGGTCTCCCTCTAATTGCTTCTGCCAACATATTCAACTATAAAATCCATAGAAATTATATGAAATATGCTAACTTCTACATATATTTTTTCCACAACCATTGGTTTTGTGTGCTAAATTGTATATTTTGGCAGAATCTTCAAGTGTGTACAATTTAGAGATTGCAGTATAATATGATGTGGCCACGTGAAATGCCAGTACTTGAAACAATGATCAGACAAATTTAGTAAATGGTTTAAAATAGGCAGCTCCATATTTAAATATAATACAAAATATCATACATATAAAATTAGCATTAGTAAGCTAAGAAAAAAATTCTTTATCTTCTTAGTTTGTACACAAACACAGGCATCCCTTGCAGTTTCCATAAAATAGTACTATATATAAGGTTTCGTTAAGTGGCAGTGGGATTTTAAAAAGTTTGAATTGACTTTGCTGAATCAGAAAATTTCCTCCTAAAGCAAAAACAATATGTAGACATAAATGTGTAAAACCAACAAACAGAAAACCCAGTTTTTATTTTATTACTTAAAATGATCATTTTGGGGGATAGGACATCTTTTAATTGAAAATAATAGTTTAATAATAAACTGTAAATCCTTTCTAGTAGAAGATAACATGAATGTGCCAAAATATACAGAGAGAAGATTATCAAGTTAGCAGGAAAAGATAAGCATAAAATGCATGCCAGCTTTTTTACAAACACTCCAGCCTTTCTGTTTGAGAACTGCATGGCATTTTCAGATCCTATTGGATAATTCAGTTTCATCTGGGTGCTGAATCGTAGCTTAGATTCATTAGTAGTTTCTATTCACACCAATTATTTTTGTGTGCTAATCTGGTGTCTCTGCTACATAACACAGTTAACCTCATGTTACTGAACACTGATGCAATCTGAACCATTTCCAGTGTCACCAAGTTCTCATTACTGTCACACTTTCTAAGGAAGGGTACAGAGGGGGAGGGTCTTCTCTTTTTGGCTTCTGCCAGGCAATCAGGTGTTTCTCAGGGTTGAGGTTTGTCTCCAGGGTTTCACATGGAGAAGGGATGGGACCTCCTGGACCATATCCCTCCCTCTTCCAGCATGCAAGCAGTGACCCAGCTCCCATGACATCTTTCTTCTATGGGACTCCTTCATTGTACAGACAGCAATCCTAGAGCATGAAGATGACACTCACTGCCCCACAGACACCGCTGAAGAGCCCAAAGGTTATTTTCTGGCTGAGGGCATCTAAGGGCTGAGGGATCTGAAACAGGTTGCCCAAGGAGGTTGTGGATGCCCCGTCCCTGGAGGCATTCAAGGCCAGACTGGACGTGGCTCTGGGCAGCCTGGTCTAATGGTTGGCAACCCTGCACACAGCAGGGGGGGTTGAAACTATATGATCTTTTTCAACCCAGGCCATTCTATGATTCTATGATATCTAACTACTCCAGTATTATGTCTTAATTGAGTCCATGATATTTCTATGGTGCTGGTGTATTGCCAACCAACATGTGCACATACAGGTATCAAACTGGAACAGAGCCATGAGTTGGAACCGAAAGACTGATTGATGTCAAACCTGAGAAGGCTGTGTTATTTTTTTAAAAAATAATACATGGAATTTCCAAAATGTCATGAAATCATGATTCTGGAATAATATATGGCATTAGAGCTTTAAAGATAATTAATATTATAGAAGCATAAGGTAGGTAAGTCTGTATTTTAATATGTGTACAGTCTTCTGTGATCTAACAGATGATACATCTTATAAACTGATGTAGATTATACATTTTATAATGACATGGATTTACTCACTGGGTACACAGAGTAGATAGTGAGGTAGGCATATAAAAGGGAAAGGAGCAAAATACTGCAGCTCCACATGTTTTTCAGAGTAGGAAAAGATTTTTGTTTAGACTTCAGTATTTCTGGTGGAAATACTTCACAAGACAGGCATACTTTCCATTAACCTAAATACTGTTAACCCCAACAGAAAACACACTGTTCAAATGACTTGATCACACACTATTCAAAAACACTGTGCTACCCATCTACTCAGGGACATATATTGAAACCTGTTAATGTTAAAACAGTAGCCTAATTCCTTTTTAAAGTTACTTGTTTGTTCTGGAAAGCTAATCCACAGATTCATGCTAATCCACAGAGAGTAACTCTGAGATCCACATGATAGGCTTGATCCAGAGCACATTAAAGTCAGTGGAAGTTAGCTGACGTCAAAGGATTTCAGATCAGAACCTAAAATAAGATATTACAGCACAGCATTGAAAAACCCTTTTGTGAGCCCTTCACTCATCTGTGAGGATGTGGGGGAGAATTGTCCTTTTTCTTCCTTCTTACTCTCTTGCTTGCTTGCTTTCTTTTCCTTCCTTTCTGTTCTTTTCCTTTCTTTTTCTCTTTCACTCTTTTTCTCATCATAACTCAATCCTTTAAATAACTTTGAAAGGCTCTGGGAGAGAGAGGTTGCTTATTAGCTTTGTTTTATTGCTGTTGTAAAGGCAGTTTTGAATCTAAACTATGTAGGTCTTACTTAGAATTTGAGTACCCCTGTGGAAGACACGAACTATTTTTCTTTTGCCTCAAAGCTTGCTTCCTGAGGCCTTTTGGGTGATAAGGCTCTAACTGACAACTGCCAATTATCTAGGGGGGTGGGTGGTGGGTGTCACCGTGCCAGGGTGCTTCTGCTTATGATTGATAAGCAGAAGCAGAACAAGCAGTCTTTTTTGGGGGTGCAGCTTGAAGGAGCTGACCACTGCAACAGGTGATAATCCTTGTGAATGGCAACGAAGGGACCACTCCCTGCTGGCTTATCTGCTGGGCCAGATGTGTCACACTAACAGGGAGAAAGGAAGAAGAAAAAAAAACTGTGAAACAGGGGATAAAAGGTCCCCACTAAACTAAGAACTTTGGAGGAGAACAACTCCCAAAGAAACAAAACCTTTGGAGAAGAAGAACTCCCAAAAAAAACAAAACCTTTGGAGAAGAAGAACTCCCAAAGAAACAAAACCTTTGGAGGAGAACCTCCCCAGGGCCTGCTTGCTGCGAAGCTTCCTGGCTTTCTCCCATCCCCTGCGGTGATTGCACAAGCTCCTGAGATCAACAGAGGTACTACGAACAACGCTGGATCCACGCTGGTAACTATCTCCCTCTTGCTTTCAACAAGGACTCCTTGCTTTTTCCTACTCCTTTTCTATCACCCATCTTTCCTTCCCCTTCTCCCTAAGCAACTAGGATTTGCAATAAACTGGTCAGGCTAACATTTGACCCGTTGTGTTTTAATCTCGCCGTCAGGTATATATATATAAAAAGAACCTCCTCTCCCTCCTATAAATTGGAGCGAGACACCCCCTTCACAGTACACAGAATTACTGGTGAAGAACCGAGCAATATAATCCCTGTGAAGTGTCTAGAGTAGTTGTATTTCCAGTGTACACAGCATGGCCCTGCAATAACAGTATTTTTGAACCACACAAGATGAGTGGTGTAAGAGTCAATGAACAACCTCCCCAGCAAGCAGTGAAAGACAGCACATTTCATGAGCTGAGCCAGCTCTTCTCTCCTCCCTGAGTTCTTCTTTTTTACCAATTCCTATTACAAAATTACAATATAAAGAATATGTTACAGAGACCTTTCCTCTTACACACGCATGCATGCACAGTCACTGCAAGAGAGGAGCGTGTGTTTGGTCTACAATGGATATTCATTGCTGCTTTCCCAGGGTACCATTCTGAGTCTGTATTTGACATTAGAAGAATTCCTTAGCAGAGTGTCTGACACTGGACAATGAAAAAGTAAAGAGTACAACCCAAAGAATTTCTGTTCTGAATCAAAGATATAGGAAAGCTTAAATTTGGTGACAAATCCAATGGACAGTTTTGACTAGATCATTCAGCTAATGTTGCCCAATCATAAATAAATAGTCTGTGAGCCTGGAAGAGCAACAGGAAAGAAATAGAGAGTCACAAAATCACAGAGCGGCTGAGGCTGGCAGGGCCCTCTGGGTCCACCTGGTCCAAGCCCTGCTCCAGCAGGGGCACCCAGAGCAGGGTGCCCAGGGCCACGTCCAGGCGGCTTTTGGACATCTCCAAGGAGACTCCACAGCCTCTGCACAGCCTGTGCCAGTGCTCTGACACCTCCGAAGTAGAAAAGTGTTTCCTGGTGTTCATATGGAACCTCCTGTGTTCCAGTTTGTGCTCATTGCCTCTTGCCTTGGCTCAGGACACCACTGAAAAGAGAAAAGAAAACCCTTTCCTAAACAGAGCACATAGAGCAAAAGCTTAGCAAAAAGATGTTTCTGACCAACTCCAGCTGAGACACATTTTGGGTAGACCAAAACTCAGTACTCATGTATCTGCTCCACTGTAGCTTGGAAAGAACTAAACGCTCATTTATTTTCTCACCTGAGAGCTTTCATTCCCTGATGGCACAGTATGTCCTATTAAGCAACTCTTTCTTAGCACAGAGAGGCAGCAGCCCAGGATTTATTGCACCACTGGCCTGATGAAGACTGCTGGCAAATCTCACCTGTTGGTTTAGTAATCTCTGTTCCACAGGACCTGTATGCAAAGGGCCTGGTAGAAATGTATACTTTCCTGTGCACTTGATGTCATTCTCTACGTTCTTTCCATTTGGAGATACAGTAAGAGGAATAATATTAAAACCAAGAATCAGATCACTATTAAAGCTGTCAAAATATTCCCTAGAAGATCTAGGTATTTTATAACAACAATAGATGTCCTAGTATGTTACAGCTGTCTTATCCGGGGAGGCTGTTTTTGTTTCTTTTTGAAAATCCTTCACAGCCTTTCAGTGTCTGGTGGATGTTTGTGTTCTTCTGAAAAACAAATAAATAAATGAACATAGAACCATAGAATCACAGAATCGTAGAATGGTTTGTGTTGGAAGGGACCTTTAAGATCATTTAGTTCAAACCCCCCTGCTATAGGCAGAGACACCTCCCTATTCACCAGGTTGCTCAAAGCCCCATGTGGCCTGGCCTTGAATGCTTCCAGGGAGGGGGCATCCACAATCACTATGGGCAACCTGTTCCAGTGTCTCACCACCCTCACAGTAAAAAATTTCTTCCTAATATCAAGTCTAAATCTAAATAATAGCATGGTGTTTTTCAAGCAGTGTTAAATTTTTCAGTGGAGATTTATAGATTCAGAAAGTAATTGTGCACTATAATAATTCCTATAAGCTCTTACACTATAAGAACCAACACTAAATCACAGTGTTATTTTTCAACATCAGAGAAGAACAGTGGTATCATTTTGGGGAACATCTCCAAAGCTATAATGATAGTGCACTTCCTCATCGTCTTATGATGGAAATCGGACAATTGCACAGACACACCTTTCCTTAACTGAAATTGACTGGGTTTGTGTCATCGACATCAATAGAAGCAGAAGCTCAAATATGGCCAGCTAGTGAATGCCTCTGTGGCATAATCCAAATCCCAGTTGACATCAAGTGTTACGCTAGAAATAAAAAAGCTTCCTCAGGTGGGTGGAATTGGAGAATTTTTCTCAGGCTGCACTGCAGAGGAGCTCACTTTCAAAAGGCTGGACTTCTCTGAAGTAACACAGCCCCAAGAGGCATGTGTATAAAAACCAAATCCATAGGCCTCATGAAATTTTTGGCAATTCCAAGGAAAATACTTGAGTTTATGCAATTCTATCATGTACTCAACTACACTGCAAACAGGGGCCAGAGACATCTCAAATAATGACAATACTAGCTTGCAGATCCAGAGTGGTTCTTGCAGCCCTTGTCTAGGAATTTGTGTTGAATCTTACGTTGTTTCCAGGTCTAGGGAGGCTTCTCAGCACAGATGTGTCACAGCACTATCCCACACTGACGCTTTCCTGCAATATCGTACCCAGCATTACAAGCTTTTCCACATCCCTGAGCACAGTGCAGATGCATAATCAGGCGCCGCACAGACAGGCAGACCACTGCGGGTAAAGACAAGTGTCCTGCCGAATGTGCCAGGGGTCTTGTACCACCACATGTTGCTCTCTGCAGTGCCTGTATCTTGACCTCACATCAGCATTAATCTAAGTTTTATTGGTCCAAACAAATTACTGAATGTAGTCAAAAAAGAATACTTTGTCCTTCTGTATTCATCTCGCAGCTGTTAAAATTACTCTCCTTGGCACTCGGAAGAGTCTCCTTGCTGTGTATTTCTAAGTGCAAATATACAAAGGACTAAAGAATATCACTGTAATAAACAGTACTTTTTCCAGTAGGGTATGCAGTTACAAAAATACTATTTTAAACTTCCATGGAATTATACTATACTCTTTATCACAGGAACAGATACACAGCATTTTCTATCCTCTTTCAGAAGCTCTGCTGTCTAACAATCCTGTATGCTTAAATAGGATTGAATATCTAAACTGCTGTGTTTCAAAACTCACCTGTTTACTTTTCTCACTATCTATATGAAGAAATGAACATTCTCCTAAACACCTCTTGCGATGCATTAAGATCCAACTTGGATTCTTATTATTATCTTACAGCTAGAGAATTTCTATTTTTTGATGATGGGAAAGATGCTGCTAAGGAAAAACAGTTATTTGTAGTGCATTGGTACTCCAAGATCTCTGGAGGTGTTACTATCCATAAAGCAGTTGGCGTGTGCTTGTGAGACATCTTCTACCAAATAAATTAAGCGCCTGGAAAGTAGGTATCCCTAATTCAAACCACATGTCTTAACTCCTAGCCGTGCTGATGATCTCATCTCTCAGCGTTTGCGTGCTGTCGTGCATTGTGCAATCCTCCCCTTGGTTTTCAGTCCCAGCTTGTTTAATGAAAGAGCTCTTTTCAACTGTGTTTCTCCACAATGCATAGGAATATAAATATTAATTTCTCACACTCTCTACTTGTAATTGCATTTCACTGCAGAAATAATATTTCCAGAGATGCCTCCAGAACATGATTAAAATATACATAATGCATTAATTACAGTAAATTGAGCTCCCTGCATATATTGAATACAGTGCTCTGTAATTTTTGTTCATTAATTCTCTATAATTGTGTCTAATTTCATCTATTACTTATGCAAACTTCCCAAGGCCTTAAGCATAAATAATTCCCATTTACTTCAAGAGAAGTTACTCATATCCTGCAGTACAGAAAGACTCCTATTTACATTTCACTGCAGATTTAAAAAAAAAAAAAACTCAAGAGTATTTGGCCTTCTGTATTATAAAGCCAAGAAACTCACCTACCCATCTGAAGAGTGAACACAGATACAGACACAAATGAAAGAACCAGAATAGCTGAAACATAAGAATAAATTGTTTCGAGATAGCACTTCATGCTTTCATATCTGCTTGGGAAAAGCATATAGATTCAAATCTGAAAAAGTGTGAAAACACACAATGAACCAACTCTCTGTTTTTCTTCAGATCTTTTCTAAAACTAATCTTTGTCCTGCTTGTAAAATGTTATATTAAACAAGCCAGATAAGATGCTGATTCTGATTCTACTGCCTATTATCTTGTAAGTTATGATCTCATTTAACATTTGGGGCAAAATTCCTTGTTGATCAACATCAATGAGATTCTGGACAATGAGGCACTACAGTAGTGTAGAGGTGCATGCGTTCATGTACACAATAGAATATGAACAAGTTAGAACTGATGTTTGTGTGTTATGAACTTAAAGTCAGGTTCTTACACAATTTTTCTACTCATGTGGGGTTGCATCTCACTATACACGTGTCTGCTGATTGCAATAACCAGAGATTTTAAATCCACTCTTAACAGAAAATACAATTCAGCTGTAAAGGATAAAATGAGGATTATGTATCTGAACACATTTGTACATGAAAGAAACACATGTATTTTCTGCCTGACTCCTTCGTGAAGTATGCCATTGCTTTGCTCTAACTTTTATTCTATCCTTTAATCAAGTAACTCCAGAGACAGAAACCATCCCAATGATAAGGAAACACCACATACATCTAAGGTATTTCTGAAATCTCAGAAAGGAATAAGCATGCTCTTAGAATTCTTACTGTCAACAGGTATTCATTTCATTTTAAACAGGAATAAATGAATATTTCAATTTCTAGGCAGTAAATTATTATGAATACAGAAGAAAAGTAAAAGAGAAATCCTGATTTCACATTTCCTGAACAGGCTTTGAATTTTATTGTTTGAGTGGGCACTTACTTCTTAGTTTTAATTCTCTCTTGATTAAATCCTTTCTCTGGTGATTAGATTTTTGTGCACTAAGCTGGAATCCAATTCCAGTGAGAGTTGTCACTTTTCTTTCACCCACCATGAAACTTTTCCATATGCTGAGGGCCATTCTGAGGCTTATTCAACACTTAAATTCACTGGAATTTGCTAAGCAGAGGCAAAGCAAAATTTAAGTGGCTCTGGCTTCTTGCAAAGGGGTGATTTCACCCATAAATCTTTATGCATCTTGTTCCACTGATCAGTTAATACTGAAACTGAATTTTTTAATACAAAGAACCAGTAACTGATGAACGAGGCATTTTCCGTAACATTGGACTGGAATTAAAATGTTCCCCAAATGGACATAAAGCATATAACAAGTTAAGCAGTCTTCTTACATTGTCTCTTAAATTCTCCATGACTCAATGTAAAAATCTATTTGTGCAATTTCAGGTAGCTTAGAAGAGAGCTCCAGTTTCCTACTTAACATCTGCACTACCATCATCATCTGCCATGTCCAGGAAATGAATATTTTGTGCATTTCTTTCTACAGATAATACAATTAGGAGGAAGAAGATCAAACTATTTTTTATCAGTAATTCTTCCATTACCTTGAGTCTGGGCAGTTTAAATTCAAAAAGCAAGATATCACCGGATAACATCTGCGAAAATTCTTTACAAAAATAGTGTTGGTTCCCTGGACAAAACACTAACAGCATCTGAGTCAGTTATTAGTACATATCCAGAAAATCATTTATTTGGAAGAACTTTCTTGCACAGTCTCAGAACAGTCTACTATTGAATTATGCAGCAACAGATAGTAAAGTGTGAAAGTAGCTGGAGGCCAGCTGCAAGCTGCCTTTACTATACCACCTTGCATTAACTGTTGCTGAGAGCCCGTTACTTAGACATTTGGTTGCTATGTTTCCTGCTGACATCAGAATATATCCAAAAGCTATATTGCTAAATGCGTGATGTTAGAGCTTGTACTTGACAGAAATTTATACCTAATTTTGAAAGGGTTTGTATGTAGGTTGCTCCAAAAGTAATGTCTCCTATTTATTTCCATGGAAACTGCAACAGATACATAGAGCACAATAACACTGCTTGACAGAGCAAATTCTCAGCTACAAAACAATATTTTTCAACACCACCATTAGGTGTGCATTTTCACCAGTGATGAGCAAGAGCCTGCATGCTGCGCTCATAAAAATCTGCACCAGCAGAGGTGACCCGCTGTCACTGTTGCCACTGCTGAAACGCACCACTCACTGCCTCACTGCTCTCACATCCACTGCTTGGTCTCCATCAATGTTCAATAAGCATTGATGAATGGCAATGGGTGCCATTTTTTCTGTACGGAGGAATTTGGTGACACACCTTTGCTTCATACACATTATGTCAGATGTCAATTTGTCATACTGCCCTTCTGCTGTCATCTTTCACATGGCAACAAAATGTAATGCAGTACTGGTGGGAAGGTTCACCTTCTACTGTCATACCACCAACATCCGCCTCTGATGTTTTGGAACAACATAGTAAAATAGGAGGCACTACTTTTGGAGCAGCCCTCATACATTGAGTTAAAAGGTATGATCACCAACATGAAAAATGTGCCATTTCCTTTGCATCCCTAGATATCACACCACAAATCATGGCCCATGGCTATACTACCATCTTCCAGAAGGTCCCCTTTCAACAGAGGAGGGTAACTGAAACACTGTGCAAAAACATTCACAAACCGGCCATCTCTACTGCTTTCATGTCTTGAGTGCACAGTCCCCTCAAATCTTCCTGAAGCACAGAAGCACTTCACAATATCAGTCCCCAGATAAAATTGTTCAAATCAAGCAACATGGATTTTTGACCAAAATACATATAGATATATTTACAGGTAAATTATTATTATTAAAATCAGTAGTAAGGGGTGAGGACCTGAGAGCAAGGTTTCACCCTTGGAAGCTGTAAGCAACTAATAATTAGATTTCCAGGTCTTACTGACTCTTTACGGGTTTCTCAATCTGAATAAGTGTAACTAACCAGTAAATGATCTTCTGCGGTCTCAGAAAGCAAACTGAATCAACATGTAGAGGATTTAGACCATTTCCATAAATACATTCAAAAACAAAATTGACGGGAGTTTTCAAACAGATCTTAAGCGAAAAAAATGAGGGCCTGTGCAATCTCTCTAGCTGATATCTTCTCCATATGTGTCTGAACTGCCAACTGGCCAAGAAGCTCTCTGAAAACTGAAGCAGCTCTGACGGAATCTCACAATGCGCCGCTCAACTGGATGGAGAGCACAGTTAAAATTCCTGGCTAGGAAATACATCACTTAAAAACATACGAGATCCAGGAAAAAAGTCATGGAAAACATTGAAAATAGTCATATGGCAATGTTAGATGTCAGCATGTGTCAGTTTTTTAACCAAAAAAGGCTGAAAGTCAGCATGATTGAGTGCATCATGCTTCATGTCTTATCAGAAGTATCTTTTTCTGCCACTTATGTGAAAAATAACCATATAAAATAAAATAAAATAAAAACCCACAAAAAAAAACCTGTTCTTGCTGGACTAAATCACCATATCAACTGAAAAATAAGCAGTGAATGCACTCCCAAACCAGCACCTTACCAAGTTTGCATGTTCAGCTATCAGACAGTCATACTGAATTTAGAATCAGTTTCAGAATTGAGGGAACTTTCATGTAATTAACTGTCTTGTTAACAATCCCTTTGTCCCATGATAAGACTTTAAAATGAGCCACCTACAACTCATTCATTTTAAAATAAAAATAGCTTCAGGAGGTTCATTACTGCATACAGCTTCATCCACAGCAAATGCTGCGTTCCTACCCTTAACAAGAACAGCCTCAGAGAAGGCGCCCAGAAAGAACCAGAGGATCACATATGTCACAAATAATACATTTTCTTCCCTGTGCCAAGCATTTGTCTCCATTCTTTAAAGCTGCTCTGTTGTCCATAGAGGATTGCTTTGGTAAACCAAAGGACCATCCCACTGGGAACTGGATTGTGTGTCCATTGTGTGTCCATGAGTCCCCGAGGGAGTAACTGCCATCTCCTCCTGCACTGATTTTCCCTTTTATGTCCCTTTAAGGCTGGCTCTTCACATGTTGGCGTGGATGCAAAATCAAAAGAAAGGACAGTGTAAAATAGATCCTCTTCTATAATTTCCCTAATCTTCAAGGGTGATGTGGTTCTTCTAAGGGCTCATGGCCCCATGGATTGTGCAGCCAGGATCTGACCATGTCCATCCATCAGAGTCCCAAGAGCAGCTGATACCCCCCTCATCCCTCAGGGCACACCATGAACACCCACAAGTGCTCTCAACGCTGCAGGAAGTGGAGGGAGGAGCCGATAAAATATCTATAATGATATATGTTATAACGGCATACATGATTTATTCAGCTCCTTCCAAACCTAAACTCTTGAGATCAAAGCAGATCACCATCTGCAGCTGCTTAGGGAAAAATAGCTGGGGACACCTCATGGGTTAGCCAAGATGGCCTGGCCTTGCATCAGCAGCCCTTAGCGGCTCCTGCTCTTCTCCTCAGCTCCGGAGAATGCCCATGCTGGAGCAGACACTAAGAAGTGCAGATTCATGTGCCCATACCACCCAGCAGGGCGTGACAGCACAGAAATCCTTTGCTACTATTGATCAGAGCCAGGCAGCACAGCTGAGAATTCCCTCTGCAAGTCCTGTTAGCCTGGGAGCACTTCCAGCTAAAAACAACTGTGAAGTGCAGTCGCTAGCTCTCGTACTTTATTTAACTGCTTTTACCTTGTATTTATTTCCTTGAAGTTAACATTAGAGAAGAATGGGAGAGAACATAAAATAAACTCTTAGATGCAGAGCAATTCAACCAACCAACTTTCTGCCTAGAAAATACACGGAAGGCACAGTGCATTAACATGCTGGGCATACAGTTCAGAGAGCAAGTAACGAACACCACCAAATCTATTTTATCATCTTTTAGGCAACATGAGATTTTCCTTTTTACTTGCTAATTCATTCTGACCATTACACTATTCAACTGTATTTAAACCAGATACAGATTTCTGGGGTTATTTCTTTCTGTAGTTGTTTATCTGCTGTTCTTGGCTAACAAGAGCTGCTTTTGTTAAGATTTTTGCTACAATACATTTAAAGATCAGATGTCATCTGATTTCTTAACCCAAAAAACTCTCAGGCATATTAGAATCTCTTTTTACCTCTTCAGATTAAATCTGGAGCAATTTTTTTCATGAAGACCACAGTTCTAAGTAACACTACGCTCTTGAAACAGATCTTCTACATCTTGTAACATTGCTAAAGGCATAGCTTAAAGGCTACAGTCAGTGCCTGCACCTGCATCCAGGAAAGTGACTTGAAATTAGATGATCCTGCAGGGTTCAGTCCACAACCATGGCTGTTCTCTGGGAAACAAGTGAAGGGTTTAAGAAATGGGGCGATGATGCAGGCAGCCATAGATGTGGGGTCAGGGGGCAGGAGAAAATTGTCTTCTTCAGGGCTCCTCAAGGTCAGCTCTATGGAGTAGTGTTCTCCTACCAGAATGCAGACCCAAATGATGATGAATTTCTCTTTACTGTCCCCTGGGCCTATTCCTAGCTACAGTCCTTTCTTCCCTCTGCTGCCATGTGCCCCTTTCAAAAGGGGCAGGGAGCAGCCTGGACACACACCCTCCCTTCAAAATCCTGCTAGCCCTTCCATAGCTGACACACAACCACACAGGCCATGAGGCTGTTGTGAAGCCTGATTTCATGTACAACTCTTGGTCATGCATTTTTTGCCCTTTAATTTGGTCTTGCCAGGCAGCTGCTGGCACAAGGACTTCATGATGACAACTTCATAGGAAGTGTTACTTTGATTTAGATCTGGATAGTAACTGCGCTGACTAGCCACAAAAATCAGGATATGAACTGCTAATTGCTTTTTGTCACTATTCTAGAAGTTCTCCTGCCTCTTTAATAAATAATAAATAATAAATAATAAATAATAAATAATAAATAATAAATAATAAATAATAAATAATAAATAATAAATAATAAATAATAAATAATAATAAAGAGCTCCCAAATGATGCAAGATGCCTTATTTTCTCCTGCATAGCTGTGTTCCAGGTTTTAATGGCAACATGCAGTCTGATCTGCTGGAGCCTATCTGACAGAAGCATAGCTGTGTCTCTAACAGTATATTTTGTTCTGTGAATTTTTAGGAGAAAACAAGGAAGAATTCATAATAGTTCTCCTTCACCATAGTAGTTCTCATTTGAGATTTAGAAGAAAAAAGTCACAGAATCACAGAATTTCAAGGGTTAGAAGGGACTGGCCTCATGCATTTGCCTCTCACCTCCCTTTAGATATTTATAAACATTTATCAGATCCCCTGCCAGTCTTTTTTTCCTCAGTCTGAACAGACCAGGTTACACATAGCCTACAACAGCAAAAAAAAAAACAACAAGGATTTCTAAGATGATATATGGAAAAAACAACAACAACAACAACTAAACAGGAAGGGACTTTTTCCCAGGCACAGAAGATGCAAGTTCTTGTCCTGCTTATTTCTCCATTGAATAAAAAGGAATTTCACCCCAGGCTCCAAAAAACTTTCCAGCAAAGTCTTTGTCAAAATTAGTGTATCGGGACAATGAGTTTCATTTTTGTGCATTTTTCAGGATGAAAATAAATAAATAAATAAAAATATTAAAAAAAAAAAATTAGCTTTTTCCACTGATGGTACAATGTGTCACAAGCAAAACAAGCATTTTCATCAAATCTGAAAGGTCCTTTAAATCACAGAGGGACGCTACTCCAGTACAGAGATAAGCTGCTTCCTGCTCATTACTGACTGCTTATTACTGTCCCGTTACTAGTACCTGTGAGCTGCTGCAAGGGAGTGCTTGTTGTCAGGTAAATGCAGCTATGATGAAAATCGTATGTCACTGAAACAAATGAACAATCTAAGAAAAAGTAAAACAGAAGTCTGTTGCACTCCTATGCTAGTATCATTAAAAAATGCTTATGTTGTAAAGCCAAAATCATAAATGTATATACAATTGACTATAACTTGATAGAAATACTTTATGGAGCTAAATGGAAGCAAAGATCTTGACCTGTTGCCTCTTGGTTAAGTTATTAAGGAAATAAATGCAAAAAAAAAAAAAAAAGGTTTTTTTGATCCCAAACTATTATATGGTTTTAAACATGAAGACAATCAAAAGACTGGACCACTGGGGGCACTTTTATTAGAGATGCTTGTAAACCAGCTGGGTAGTGGATTTTTAAAAGACGTTACCAAAAATGAAAAATGGCACAAATGTACAAAAATGCAACGATGTTAGAATAACAGAAGCAATGCTAAAGTAAGTGATGGACATTCCCTGTTCAGAAGAAAACACTGCTTTTGGTGGCAGCACATGGTGGTTGTCCACATGAAGGACAGACCAACAGGGGAGAATGGGGGCTGTGGTCACTCCATAACATTTATTTTCTGCTGTTCCTTCATAGCCACTCTCTGCCCCTGCTACAAAAACCTTGCCATGTGAACCCAGCAGTCCTTCTGGCCACTTGAGTTTGGAATACCAATAGCAAAGCTGTATACGAGGTGACAGCCCATGTAGCAAGCTAATTATGAATGATACTAATTAGAAAGGACTTCAGAGATGATGGTGCATTCAAAAACGAATTTAGAAAGAGTCATAAGCATGTGGTCACTATCTGGGAAATTTCACACAATGTTAGCTTTTAACAGTGAATGATTTTCTTCATCATTTGTACTTTGTTTTTCTTTAATAGGTTCTCAGAGAAGGTTTTCTGTTTACAGCTTCAGGTAGAATTTGTGCTAGGAGACCCAATGTTGTGCTGTTAACTAAAAAATCTATTTAAAATTTTAGTACAGAATTTAATAGGTAAGCAAATTTGGTATAATTCTAGAGAATTTGTTTAACAATGGATAATATTAAACCATTGGTCTTATGTCATTATGAAGTGCAGTTGATTGTTTTTCTCACCCCATCTCAACATGAGTTACATAGCATTTCATACTGTGATTCAGATAGACACAGAAGTTTAGAAATTCAAGTCTGAAGCAAGTAGTACTATATATTTTTTTCACCTTTGTGTACACACTTCTCACTCCCACTTGTACACCTATACCACTATATACCCCTATATGTATGCCAAAAGGGAGCCTGTGCCTCTCTATGGATGTCCATATTCCTAGGAACTCTGTGTATCCATGTGACTAGAGCAAGAAATGCAGTGAATGAAGAAGGGCAAAAGGAAAGCGCAGCTATGTATGTAAGCACTGAGCCCAAGAAGATGGCAATTGTTATGTGGCTGTTTGTGTTAATTAAGTTGTATGAGAGGCAGATCATTTTCCAGTTTAACATAATTAGGTACTTGCAGAAGTTACTGTTTTAGTTGTCTGAGGACATCTCTTTAATACTATTAGCTGAGCAGCTCAAGTATTTAAAAAGACAATTAAGGAAATTAAGATTATGAAATGTAACATGACTGTGGAATTGTAATGCTGTTCTATAGCTGAAACTCACACCAGAGTTCAACAACAGTAACTTTTAATGTATTGTAATTAAATTCTCAGTGGAAAAATACAAGCGTCCCAATAGAAGTACCTTGCAGTGTGCACTGGCAGCCCAGAAGGCCAACTGTGTTCTGGGCTGCATTAAAAGAGGAGTGGCCAGTGGAGAAAGGGAGGTGGTGGTCCCTCTGTACTCGGCTCTTGTGAGGCCCCATCTGGAGTACTGCATCCAGGCCTGGGGCCCCCAGCACAAGAAGGATGTGGAGCTCTTGAAACGAGTTCAGAGGAGGGTGATCAAGATGATCAAAGGGCTGGAGCACCTCTCCTATGAGGAAAGGTTGAGGGAACTGGGCTTGTTTAGTTCAGAGAAGAGAAGGCTCTGGGGGAGACGTCATTGTGGCCTTCCAGTACTTGAAGGGAGCATATAAAGAGGAGGGGTAATGATTGTTCACGAGGGTAGATAGCAATAGGACAAGGGGGAATTGTTTTAAACTGAGACAGGGGAGGTTTAGGTTAGATATTAGGAGGAATTTTTTCACACAGAGGGTGGTGACACACTGGAACAGGTTGCCCAGGGAGGTTGTGGATGCCCCATCCCTGGAGGCATTCAAGGCCAGGCTGCACGTGGCTCTGGGCAGCCTAGTCTAGTAGTTGGCGACCCTGCACTTAGCAGGGATGTTGAGACTAGATGATCTTTGAGGTCTTTTTCAACCCAGGCCATTCTATGATTCTATGATTCTGTGATCTCGATTCTACGGTGAAGTGACTTTGGTGGCTTATTAGAGTCATAAAATACTTAGGACATTTACAACCTTCAGATTCAACATTATAATTTTACAAATTGCTTCTGATGATATCTTAATCATTATAAATATTTAAGAGTACTCCAGAAGAAAAGTTTAACCAATTGTTCCTACTTAAAAGTAATTTAGGGTACAAGCATAACAAAGTTACCACTACTGGAAAGTCATTTCACAATTTTTAATTGAATAGAGAGTATTCAATTGGTATTGGAGAAGTCAATGTCCCCTACCTGTTTGTAATCTAAAATGTTGATGTTTGGCTTAAAGTGTTTGCATATGCTGACTGAATAGAACTGTTCCAACACAAATTCCCAGCAAATACTGCCAGGTTTCTCCCATCAGCTACCAGACTCTACACCTAGCTTGTATTCATTATCTTAAGGTGGTGGGACAACAGGTTTGACTCAAGTCAAGTTAATCAGTTAGACTCTTTCTCTTTTCTAAAATCTGGTAAATCAGTCTAACCTCTTCAAAAATCTCAGCTGAATGAGACACCATCCCACAGTACTGAGATGAACTCTCTGTGACTAATCCCCTTTTCTTGATGTTCTTTATCACTTGGAAAATCTGCTTGTACCTTATCTGTTTCTTTTCTGTTCTATATATACAGATTACTTTCCTAATCTCATCTGTGTTTTTTACTGTAAGGCTATCGGCTATCTCTACCTTAACAACCACAATTTCTTGGGCTGTTTCTTAAGGAAAAAAAAAAACAAAAACACCTTTTTATCCTGTGAGCACTGATGTGCTTCCCAACCTGTAAAAACCCGAAGACAGCACATTACTGTTACAGGTATAATTAAGAAGATGTCCGTCCCTCATACCGGAAAGCTGACACTATGCAAAGATTCGATGCTCACTTGCTTCTTTTTCCATCTTTCAAAATTGCAGCCTTGGGAAAAATGGACACTGAATAGCATGAATAGTGGGAAGGAAAACGTGACCTTTTTCATCAGCCTGGTCACTGGTCTGAGTCCAGGTATGGCCAGCAGTAGTCCAAGGCCATCTAGTAGCTATGTAGAAATCTGTGTGCCATGAATTAGTGGCCACCTGCCAGGCACTGATTAGGCATCGCTAACCAGTGGTCCCTGAAGGACAAAGTGATGGCACATTGATGAGGAAACCTGAGAAGCTTGTTCAGTCTCTACCCAGGCTGGACCAGCTCTGTGGATAAACAGAGGAATACATGCTCACAGACTTGAAGTTTAGATCTTCTCACAAGCAGGCACTTTTTCAGATGTAGTAGTCAATGTCAATATTTGCATTTTTACCATGTCTGTCTAAACATTTCACTTCTCTCTGTTATCTACCAGATGGATCAGGGTGAGTTTAATAGCACACCCATGACCCACCCACAGCACTGGCTTCCCGGCTCCATCCCAGAGCTGAGTGTAACTCAAACTCTGACTTGGCTTCTGAATTAGACTGAAATAACCATACAGACACAAATTTCAACCTGTTACCAATCCAAGGACACATGCACATCCCATTTGACTGCCTCAGTAATGTTTACATCAACACTGTCATCCCCTGCGGGTGAGGCAAGGAGACTCAGTTATCTCTACTTTATCAAGAGGAAGAAATTAAGGCCTGGAACTACAGGGACTCCAAAATAAATGGCTGTTAGGTGCCTCCTGTTTGTGGTAAGCTAGCTGGAGGTTTTTTCCACGTCTCCCACACTGGCTGTAGCAGTGTGAAGTGAAGGTACCCTTGTCCCCAGCTGCTCTCTCTACTTTTCCCCTTGCCAGCAGCTCACACCTGCTCAGGTCTGCCAGAATAAAGGCATGTGTAGCTTCTCCATCACACAGCTGAAGGGAAACAGCATGGGCTAGCTCAGACTTGCTGCTTACAGTGTTGAAGATCAAGGACATCAATGGAGAGCAGGTTAACCTGGCAGAGCAGAGGTGATGGAGGTGTTAAAAGGTGGTGGGCTGAGGCCCAGCTACCTCCAGCTACTTACCTAGAGGTCTGCTGAGGTGTGGATGAAACCACCTCTGCAACACCAGCAGCAGACCTAGCTAGCTGAGGGCTTCCTCTTCCTCCCCCGTCCTCTTTCCAGGGTGCCCCAGCTCATGGTTCTGGGCTCCTGCTCCCTGCCCCAAGGTCACCAAGGAGAACATGGATGAGCACTGAGCATAAGCTCAGCTCTCCACATCTCAGGCCGATCTCCATCCTTCTGCTCATATTAGCAAGAGGCCATGGAGAAACCTACTGATCTGCTGTTAATCTCAAAAGAGCATCATCCAAACCACACAATACTGGCTTCCACTTCACAAAAATCTTCCAACCCAGCAGAAGCGAGTCTTCTGCAAGCACCATTTGCAGTCACAAACTGTGGTTTCTTGTAGGTGGAGGCACAGTCAATGCTTGGCTCAGCACGTGGCATTTCTGCTCTTCCAAAGCATTTGCAGTAAGCACCTCAGGAAATGGAGAGCACCCGATACTAATGATGTTACAGCACTGGCAGAGAGAGACACATGCACACGGACACAAAAACTTTTATAGAGTGTGCAGGTTCTCCTTTGTAGTTTCTTGAGCTTTTATTTCAAGCATGACAGCTATAGTATGTCTCCCTGCTTGTGCTGGCAGAATATCGGAAGTCACACACAGATTCTTGCACAGAGAGTGAATTTATCTCTTGCAGCTAGTCTCATTAGAAACAAATAATACATATTCCAAGGCTTTTGTAGCTCTCTTCGAAGAGCTTTGTCTTCTGTTACAGAATAAGCAAATTGCCTTGTTCAAAGGTCACAGGGGAATGTCTGTAAAAGAGCTGGAATTCATATCCAGGTCTCTCAAATCCTAAACTGACTATAATTCTGTAATTAATTTCTTCTATGTAGCAAAAATGTTATGCATCTTATTTTATTATTTGGAATTATGGCCTTCTGGTTTTTGTACTTTATCATCAGCATCAGTTCCATAAATACTTTCTGCATGTAACTAATCCTGCACAGTGTCAGACTACTAAAACACATGCCTGCAAGATCAGGGCCTGGATTTGTTTTCAGTCATTCTTGCAAGGTACAATTCACTTCTAGCACAGCTAAGCTGCATCTTGGAAGCTTCTGGGAGGAAATCTAAAGGTTTGCCAGAGCCTGAGCCCATACCTGTTCTTTTCAAGTCTCCTGAAGCAGTGGTGTATTAGTTCCACAGAAAATGAGTGAATATCATCAGAAACACAAAGGTATGGATCAGTGATATCACAGATATCTAATTAAAGAAGATAAATTTCCATTTACATCTGCTGCTAATCTATGTCACTCTTTTCAGCTGTTATTACTTGCTACATTTGCAGGAATAGGCTTAGAAGAAGGATGGACATCTGAGGGCAAATTAACTGAAATTCTGACAACAGAGTGAGTACAGCAGCAGCAAGCCTTGATTACAGTACTGAGTTTCATCATAAATAACGAAGAGTAATTGAATCACTTATCTGCAAAACAGCAAACTGGGTCAAAACCGAACAGTTTTGAAGATGAATTATTTTATGTTTTGCCACTGAGGAGCTATTTGCAGTCCTTTAGTGCCATCTACAGCCTTCTGTTAGCAGCAGGATTTCTAAACAGAAGGCACGTGTAGACCTTAGCAATGGCATGATCCAAAGCATGAGTGTTACGTGGCCATCAGATGATTTTTTCCACGGTTATAAGAAGGAAAAAAAGTCCAAATTTTACTTTTTTTTTTCAATCAAATGTTTCCTCTTTTTCCGGCCTGTTTTGCTTTCTGTCTCACCTGTTATTTTTGCTAATTGAAGGTGTATGTCAGACCAAGAGTGCAATATATTATACAGAGTGTTTCAGAAGTCACACAGAATGCCTTTGCTACATACTGATTTTTTTTTTAATCTGTGTCATTATTGTTACAGAATTGAACCTGAGTTTTAATAAAGCATATCCCTTATTATCTACAGCTAGAGAAATATCAGCATCTTTTCTTGCATGCAAAAGTTTCCTGGACTTGAAAAACATGCTACAATATGCTTTTTTAGTGGAGATGCCTATCTCTAGCTCTGCTCTGTTCTGACTTATGTAAACAGATCAGCAAAAACAGCATTGCGCCGTATTCCATCAGGGAACAGGCTCATAGTTGAGTGCAGAGAGGTACAGTGGCTTAGCAAGGTACCATGTACCAGCAGTAAGCAACCACAGTGGATCATGATTTTCCATGAGACTTCCCCCAGTCTGTGAGGCAGAATAGCCCCTAAGGGGTTGTTTAAACAAACGAGTCACCTAGATGTGCCACAGGCCACTCATGATTTGAGAGGTGGTAATGTAATAAGCTGTGGTATCTAGTTCATATGGCTAATCCCCTCTTCTCTTTCAGAATGAATTTATCCTGGTTGATGATTGTAAAGCAGAGAATTAGCACTGTTTGCAGGGTTACAGTCATTGCTAGAGCAGGAACGCTACAGGACAATCATAATGACTTTCCCTAGCCAAAGAAAAAGGATTAAGAAGAGAAAATAAACATGAAAGCGTGGTTTAGAAAGAATAGACCATTTTATAGCTGTAAGCTAAACTGAGAATATTTGCTGGCTGTCAAAGAGCAAATAAGGCAGCTGGGAACATCAAGTTCTGCCTTGAAGGGAGCAGCTCAAGCTCAGCTGCACCATTTACCATAATCCCTCTAAACCCTAATGTAGATCAAGTGCAAATCTGACCTGCCAGCAGCTGAGTGACTGAGCAGTAGATTGGTGTTTCTTCTGCACTTCTTGTCCCTCTGTTGTTCAGAAGTGACACATCAGTCTGAAGATATGGAACGCACTGTACATGCCTGCTGCAAGATAGGTTGTTGCTCTTGAAAAGGGAGTGAGCAGAGCTGGGAGCACTGAGCTAATGGGGTACAGTACTTTCTAACCACACTAGCTTTTCACTCTCTATAAGGCAGCAGCTCTTGGCTCTCACTGTGTTCAAAAGACAGCAAGGTGAGGAGCTGTGACTGCTGTCCTGTACAGGTGCATTACTTGAGATGCTGCAGCGCCAAGCCCCTGCCTCTGTTCCGCTGCTAGATGTTTAAAATCCACCCATACCCTCTCTTGGGGACTCCTGCTTCTGGCACTAACCCCTGTTCTACAGCAAATATTCAAAGTAAATTGTTTCAATATTGCTAGTGTAATATAAGGATTCGGTAGGCTTTGGTCTGAAATGAAGAATGAGCCTGAAAAGATCCATAATCTCAAGACACTAATTCTGGATGATTAGCATTTTCTGAAACATTTAATGCTGTCTCACTTGCAGCTAATGGGCCAGATCTTGCCTTCCAGACATTTGCAGCTACAGCCTCCCCTTGATGCTGCTGGGGAACAGCTGTTGGTCAGCTTTGTGTTAAGAGCCAAATGCTTCTTCCAGTGTCCAGTTAAATCAGTAGCCTCAGGAATCTCCTAGGAGGCACTGGGTGGACCTAGAGGCACATCTGACACAATCACATGGCCAGAAAAACCATCACATCAATAAAAGTGGCAAGAAGGACTCCAAACTGGCATCCAGCCCTATAGATGATAAGGTCAGGCACCCTGACCTGAGCACGTGCAGGCCCCCAGGTATCAATGACAGCAAAACCTATGCATTTAATTGTTAAACATCTCAGGAAATGTATGTTCAAATTTAAACTCCGTCCTAGGGATCAAATAGGGAAATGGGGGCAGAAAGTGACCCGTGACTTGTGTAATACATAATGCTTCTATTGCACAAACTGCTTCACGGAAATGGTACACAATAGTACACCTAATCCCTGCTGCTAGTATGTGTACTTGCAAGTGTTAGCATAGCAAATCAGTAACCAAAATGTAAAGACCAAGGACATGTCAATATTAAAAACCATTTTAAAAAGAGGTAAATTACATTCCCTGACATATTTTTTATCTTCGATTTATTTGTCCTATCTGAAGAAGTCATTGCAGGGAGAAAGGAGATTTATGGCTATAGGAGAAAAAATGCAAGACAAATTGTAGAGGTAGAGGAAGAGATTATATTTCCAGAGATATTAGAGTTAAAAATCTCTGACTGAATCAGCATGCCATGCTGAGGCTGAATTTTCATGTAACCAGACTGACATCTTGTGGCTTGTGCCGAGAATTTAAATATGCACCTGGGGAGAATTAACTTCTATGTTATTACAGCATGGTGAGATACACCCTTTTTTCATCAGAATGGTATGTGGCTCCCCCAGTGTGTTAGAGGTTGCAATCATTAAGATTTTAGATAAACTAGCTCTCATTTCAGTTTCTACTTTTGCATGTGTTTGTTAACCCCGTCTCCGTTTGCATGTCCCAGTCTAATGGTAGAGCTGTATTTAAAGCCAGTCTTTCAAAGGACATATCTAACAACACAAGTTCTAAAAATGGCTAAACACTCATGACATTTAAAAGATTACTTCTAATCATGGGTCCCTGTTACTTTTCTTCTCCTTTAATGTCATTATTAAGGCTTATGAAGCACAAAAAACTGCCCTTTTTGGACAGTTGACATCTACTCTTCCACCGGTCTCCAGTGACCAGCAGTAAGTGCTTACAGAAGAATATGGTGTTGCCCAAATAAAACTGAGTGATCTGAAAATCTTAACTTCTACAGTCTTAATAATGATAGTATCCATCCTCACACACATTTTAATCTACTCCGAGTGCCAAGAGCTTGATATTTTTCCTTTTTTCAGCCTGCAGGTCAACGAGAATGAGATCAAAGATGATCTGATAGATGCCCCATCCCTGGAGACACTCAAGATCAGGATGGATGGGGCTCTGAGCAACCTGATCTAGCTGTAGGTGTCCCTGCTTATTGCAGGGGGGTTGGACCAGATGGCCTTTAATGGTCCCTTCCAACTCAAACAATGCTATGGTAATTCTGTGATTCTGTGATGGAGCTCAGGCAAGGAAGGACTGCTTGGGATCTGCCTGAGAAGGGTTAGATAAAAGACCGTGCACAGGGAGAGCTGAAGGGCACATCCACACTGTGCCAAGGCAGCTGACACAGCAGATCTCCAAGCTCTCAGAAACCAAGCCAGTAGTGCGTGCTGCCTCATGACCCTGTTCATTTCAGAGCTGGGGAACCCAGCTGCTCACCTCTAGCCTTTGAGTTATCCCCCCAGTGGGCACCCAGTGTCCCAGGGGCTCAAGATGAGCTCTGCAATCTTTGCACTATGCTCCACTTCACTATGCAGGTTTGGTTCAAGCATCATGGCACCAGGTCTCAGGCATCAGGCCCCATAGATCTCTTCAAGGGCAGGGAAGAGTTAGCAAGTGGGATGAAATGCAGCAGGGTGAAAATGGGAAGCAAAGAAGAAAAAACTTGACAGAAGAAAAGCCAGCCATCCTCTCCTCCCTCTTCTCATAGCTCCATGGAGAAAAAAAGTCTCAGGGCTGCAGTGTTGAGTACAAGCTCTGTGCTGACACTTGTATCCTTACAGAAATGGAGGAAAATTGGGCCTGCTTGTTGTGAATATTTCACAGCTTCTAATACAATAAATGCCATATACACTAGGAAAGGCTCCTCAAGAGAACAGTTCAAAGTAAGAGCATACCTAATGCTGTAAACTATACAGAGTTTTTGTCTCCCTCTCTTTCCATGGAGAGTGCAGAAGAAGCCAAGAAAGACCTAACTCCTAACCTGGGTTGTTTGGGTGATGTCCCGTGAAGCTTGGGGCAGATGTTCCAATAGTATTTGCAAGACCTTTTAGGTTTAACCCCAGGGCAATTGTGCCCACAATATGCATTCATGCATCCCCTATATGGCAGAGGGAAGCTGAGTGTGGGTGTCATCCTTGATGACAAGTGGCACTAGCACAAGGCTCTCATAATAGAAGGTGTTTCTTTTTCTTTGCCATTTATTTTTAGTGTGATAGAACAGAAAGGGAGGGATTAATGTCTCTGTGCTGAGAGGTATTTCTGAGGGCAGAATGGAGCCACATGCCAAAGTAGATCAAATGGCTTCAGCTGAAGTTACAAAGAAGCGGCCAGAGCAGGACTTGAGCAATAAACTCAGTCAGATCTCTCCCACACAGCTCCACTCATGTACCTCAAACACAGTCTGGATGTAATGTCCTTGCTGTCCCAGCTGGGATCTGCTTTTCATCAGCAGCTGACATTCACACCAAACTGTAGCATTTAACGTTTATCCCTAAACACATAAAGCCCACTAATAAAAACGCACGGGAACTATTTGGTTACGGTTACTAAGGCACCAATAGGCGAGAGTGGGAGTTCACTTCTCTGAGCCTCAGGGTGTTCCCATCCTCCCCAGCATGCTGCTTTTCAGTCCACTTCTCTTGCAGGCTCCCTTGCAGTTTAAACATACTTCCATCAGCTTGTCTTTAAAATGTCCAAAGCCCTCTTTACTGCAAGAAAGACAAAGGGTGGGAAAGGTATTCCCTCAACATATTTCCTTCTTCTTCCCACAAGGTGATTCCATCTTCCAGCCATGAAAGAGTGGAAATATTTAAAAGTAGCATATTTAAAAGCAGTGGTGCAGGACTGTGGGAGTGAAGGGATATCTTACCCGTATGAGGTTTCGCAGTTCTGCCCCTGGAGTTTCCATAGCCACCTCAATACCTCAAGTACCTGCTAGGCACTTGTTTTTCTACCACCTTTAAAACCAAGTATAATAAAGGGAGGAAGACGACACCATTCTATGTCTTAAATTTCATTTGTCTCAAAAGTTCCTTAAAATATAAGCATTATCTAAAAACAGAGAGATTCGCTGGACTTTATTGCTAGGCAGCGGGCAGTGTTTGCAACACAGACGCCTGCGTAGATGCAAAGTGTGCTGTCTTCCAATCTGTCAGGTCAACACATTTCACAGCTGGTAACAACCACAGAAAGGAATTCTGAGCTGTGACAATGAAACTAATACCTAATTTCAGGACCACTTTGTTCCAAGAGTGGCAGCTGATATGCAAGTGTGTGACTACAGAAATCCTCCCTGTAGGCCTTCACAGCTTGCCCTAGCCAGTGGCGTCAAACAATGGCAGGTGGCTGCAAGAATTTCTTGAGACATTATGCAACTAGTATATGTTGAGATCTCTAACCTTCTCAAAATCTGAGCAGCCATCCCAGCCACGGCTGCCAACACCGTCACTGCTGAAGTCCAGGCAAGGTCACACGCTCAACACTTTTTCATAGTAGTGCCTGAAGCTGTATAGGCCAGTTTTAAATGGAACAAATCCTTCTGAAATATTACTGAAGCTAGTAGGAACTGTGGATGTAAGAACAGCAAGGTTTTAAGGATGAAGCAATGCCTTTTATTAGACATACTGATAAAACTGGAACAAACAAGTAAGGCACTCTCCTGAGCCAAAAGAGGCTCACGTGCCCCAAACTTGTTCAGTTTTTCTATCTATACAAGCTAGAGCACTATGCTCCTCCCTAGAAATATGTTCTCATTTATGGGAGACCATCACAGCAGCATGATTACTGCTAGTGGCAGCACCACGGCAACTCAAGACCTTCTTTGGGTCTGAAACAACAGAGAAGCTGGAAGACACACAAGTTCTTTTTTTCACAACAATTTATGAAAACGTTTTCTGCCTCATCTGCTTCTCACAGTGTGTTCTGTTACTGTAACAGAGAACAGGAACTCTCACCATCACCCCAATCTTTGCCACTCTGTGGTAAAGCTTTTTCTTCTTCAGCTCCTTTGATAAATATTACAGAACCATGTGGCAGAGGTCAACATTTTTAAATTTCCAGACCCATATTGTAATTACCTATGAAAAAAAACAGTGCTACTGAGATCTGGTCCTGTCAGCAAAGTCAGCGCTTGTACCTTCTCCAGAAGGCAATGCTGTCCAAGGAAGAGAACAAAGCCCGAGAAATGTGAATTTGGCAAATGCTGACTCTCAGAGCCTCATGAAGATTTTCAGATAGGCTTTGCAGGCTCTGAGAAGTAAGCTCATGCCTGTGGTGTCTAGCACGTGTCATATCTAATTATTGTGTAGGGTATTGCAGAATTGCAAAAGGGAATTATACATTTCCTTTGAGTTACCATGAACAGTGTTGCTCAGGCTGAAGGATAGTGTGCTGTTTTTCTGATCAAGTAAGGCTATCCTATTTCTTGCAATATAGACATGTACAGATTCCCTCGGACTGACTTGCAGAAGTTAATCTCAGATGGGTCCTGGATAGGGGAAGAGGCAAAATGAAGACCTTCATCTTCCTTCAACACCAGAGTACTTAGTGTTCTTGGGTAGATCCACCAGCAGTCAGCATCACCCTCGTGCAGCCCTTTCCAGGCTGTATCCTTTACAAGCAACGCTCCAGGGATCAGATCCATCCTCCTTTATGCTCCCCAGGTAAGTGGCATTGGTATTTATTGGAGTAGGTTTTCAGCAGCATACACATGGAGTTAATTAATGCAGCCCACATTGCTGTTAATGACAGCCAAGCACCTAATCCACCATATGCAGCACGCCGAATACATTACCCTATGAAATTGCAGTTTCACAGTTATTGTACTTCGGTTTATGCAGTTTCCCTTATGCTGAGCTGAATGGATTTTCATTCTGTGTCCAGGAGCATTCCAGTCCCTCCAGTAGCAAACAATAAATGAATCTTAGGAGGCTCTGGTGTACTTAGGAGGCTCTGGTGAACCTATCAAAAGAGGCAATTTATTTCTGAACTTGGCACTAGGCACAGCATGCCTTGTAAATGTCAATTTGTGTATGTGTGAGCATCTGACACTACTCAGCAGCACATGGTTGGGGCCAAGAATTTGACTGATTCTGGCTGATTTGCAAGCCTAAAAATATTTTCTTTTATCAATATCCATTTTTTGTGCTTATTTGCATGCTAAGACAATTCTAAGCGGGCAGTGGCTTCATGGATCCATGCTCTGTGAAGATCAAGTACACAGTGACCTGCCATAAACTGCGTGACGGCACAGTCAGAACCATTGCATAAGAAATGGCCCATATATAGGCATACTTTGATTTTCACTGTTTGTCTGTTCTAATCCTGCAGGAATCAGAGACATTTTAATCTTTTTTATTGTTTTGTATTCATTTACATGCAGTGCTCAAAGGCCTCTGGCAGGCAGAGAGAGCTATATAAGTCAAATGCATTGTTGTTACTACTGTAGTTCCTATCATGGGCCCAGTTCTCTTCCCATTGACGTCAATGGCAATTCTTCCAATAACTTCAGTGGGAGCTAGATAAAGCCAAAAATCTGTGACCACACCCTGTTATGTTTTACACCAACAACATCATTGGCTCCAGCTGAACATTTTAGCATTTATTACAGTATAGGAAGCAGGGGACTCCTACAGAAGTTTTGATAAGGAATAGACATGTTTACACAACAAGGTGCTCTGTTTGTCATTGGAACCTGGTAACGGCGAGTTAAAAAAAAAATCTTCAGAAATACCAAGAAAATTACAAATCTCTAACTTTGGTTAAAACAGCTCAGGAGCATTATGTCGGTTTACATAACAGTTTTAAACTTCAAGAATTAGTTGATAGTACCGCACTGCAGTAAAGCTATACAATATTCAAACTACCCCATAGGTTTACAGTTGGGTATACTATTCATTATATCCAATATCCATTTCATCTGTCCTATTAATTTGATGGCCTGTCAGTATTGTCCTATCACTTTCAGTTTCACCCACTGAACCTCTTCTTCTTTACTGCTCATTTCTTTCCTTCTTTTCCCTAGCCTTCCCCATTCTTTTCCTTTGTTTTCAGACTCATGTACTCACCACTTTCTTTCTGTGTCTGATGCCTCTCAGAGACTCCTCTCTTTTAGCTGCTTAACTACCACTCAGACTGTCACAACTGCAAAACTTTTTCTCTCAGTTGCCAGCTGCTGTCATTCTCTGAGACCAACATATGCGTGCTGATTCTCCCATTTTCATCACTCCTCCATCTCCCTCCATTTTTTTTAATTCAGATTTTTTTCCTCTTCCTTAGCACTTCAAAATGTTGCACCTAAATTTACTGCTTTTCAGTTGCCTTTTCTGACATGAAAGTTCAATCTGTCGTTTCTGGAAGACTCTGTAGCCCACAGATCTGCACTGACACCATTGTTCTCTTTGAAATCCAAAGAATACATCAAACCAAGGTGGGTGGAAACCTAGCTAAAATTCCAAGCTCAAAGTGTAATGGTTAATTAATGGATCAAAATTGGACTGACAGCCAGTCATGACTGGAATTCCTTGGGGGTTTATGTGGGATCCAATACTATTCAGCCTAGTTAAAAATGATCTGGATGATGGGACTGAATTCCCATACCAAGTCTGTGGATGACATCAAAATTAAGAGGTAAATATGCTGGA
Source organism: Numida meleagris (assembly GCF_002078875.1). Classification (NCBI taxonomy): domain Eukaryota; kingdom Metazoa; phylum Chordata; class Aves; order Galliformes; family Numididae; genus Numida; species Numida meleagris. The sequence continues at coordinate 101,887,262 of NC_034409.1, forward strand.
AGGAGAGGTTAAAACAATAAATACTTGAGATTTAATGAAGACAAATGTGAAGTCCTGCAGCTGGGATGGAATAATCCCAAGCAGCAGTCCAAACGGGCGACTGGTTGGCTGCAGAGCAGCTCTGTAGAAAGAGCCTTGGAGGTATGGGAAGACTGCAAGCTGACCATAGACCAGCAGCCTGCCCTGGCAGAGAAGAAGGCAAATTGTGTTCTAGGCTGCATCAGCAAGAGTACAGCCAGTAAGCCAAGGGATGCAATTGTTCTTTGGTACTTGGCACTTGTTAAGCCACACCTGGCTCGATAGTTTTGCTTTCTCATTGTTCAAAAGAGACATTGAAAAATCAGAGACAGACTGGTAGATTACAACCACAAATGAATAGAATGCAGAACTTGGTGTAAAAAGAAAAGTTGAAGGAGCTGAGCTTTTCAGCCTAGAAAAATCCATAGAGAATTTAATCACAGTATTCTAACACCCAAGAGCACTTACGGACATGAGCTCTAAAGGACATGGTTTAGTGATGGACTTGCTAGATCAGGTTGAGGGTTCTCCTGGACAGTCTTGAAGGTCTTTTCCAACCTAGATGATTGTATGATTCTAAAAGGTAGTTTTAGAGAGACAGGTGGATGTACAGAGAAGTACTCTCCTCGTAGGGATGCACAGCAACAATATAAGATGCAGTGGATACAAGTTACCACAGAGAAAATGTCACCAAAATAAAATAAAAAATAAAAAGATAAAAAATATTAACTGTAAGAGCTACGCATTAAAAATGGTTGCTCAGAGAAGTGGAATCACTCACTTCAGCGGCAGAATCATTCTTCTCTCCTACAGACGTGGCTTGACAGGGCCCTGGATAACCAAACCTAAGGCCCTACTTTCAATAGAGGGTTGGTCCAGACAATGTCCAGGGTTCCCTTACAATCTAGGTTTTTCTGTAATTCTGTCAAATTCTGGATGTCTCCTCAGAAAGAGATTAGAAGCCAGGGTACGCAGGTGATAAGATAGACATTCAGTAGATGACAGAGTACACTTGAAGAACAATGAATTTTTTTCCTCTCTGGTGAAAAAAGAACTAATCTGTTTTTCACCTTACCACAGTGCCCAGGAAATTCAGCCATGGAACAAAACACCATGAGGTTAGATATTGCCCAGAGAACAAGTGGTGGTTGCTATCCAAAGGAAGTTGTCCACGTATAAGACAGTGTAAGCCAGGAGGAAAATGAAACATACAGACTCTCTGGAGATTGCTGGAGACATAGTATTGGTCAACATGATAGCACTGGTTGGGAAACAGCTCTAGGAAACAGCAGCTGAATAGCTGAGGGCCAGGATGTGCAGCCTCAGTCAGCAGTGAGTAGCAATGGATGCAGACTGAAGCCCTCTCACTCACTCTAAGCTGTTAAGCTGAGCTGCCAGCAGCCTTGCATCTCTTACTGTGCTGCTGAAAATATTTCTGAGCCCATGGTGATGAAAGCCCCGAGCTTCATCTCTGGTGGCCCTGAAACATCCCAAACACCTTACAGCCTGCAGAACCATGTAGATGATACATGAGTGTGGGTTAATGTGAGTCATTTACTGAAATTTCTATAGTCGCAAATATCTGTGGGGTGGGGGTATTGGGGGAGGGAAAGAAGTATCTTAAAGGAGAAATGTACACAGGTGTTCAAATTGCATGAGATGTTCTTATTTAGATGTTATTTGATACTCTTTTACTGGTGGAGTTATGTTTGATTCCTGACCTTTTATCCTCTCTTTCTTATTATTTTTTAAAATTTCTGAAATGTCTGAGATCTACCCATGAGCCAGCAGAGGAGTCAAGCTGCAAGGCAGGGAAAAAGGAAGACTGTGTTAATGTCACACAGTGATACCTCAGGACTTGCCTCAGGCACTACACCAACCTGTGTTTCACAACAGTCCTTCAAGGACTCCTGCATTTAAATGAGTCTACAAAAGCATTGGTTGCATCAATAGATTTCAGATTGCTGGTTGAAGAGGATTAGGACCAAACTCATTGTGTTCAATGCACACAGGGAGTGCAAAGTGTGGGGGGACAGCTAGCAAGGTACTTGGTGTGCAAATCTCATACTCCATCTTCCTGGCAAGACTACTTGCTTTCCACCACTCACCACAACTCACATCCCTCAAGGAGGAGCTGCAGGATCCACCTTCACATGCCCTACAAAAACTTCTGGCAATGCTGGCAGAAGACTTAATGGCACCATTAATGCAAGTTGGTGTTTCTTAAGACCAGGTAGATGGCTCCTTTTAACTTTCTGTCTTATTTCCATGCAGCAGCTCATCTGAAATAACCATGCAACATCCAGCAATGATGAAGAGCATAAGTTGTTCACTCTGAGGTATTTTCAAAAATACAAATTTTCAGGATGCACACCTCTTGAGATAGTTTGTAATCTGCCTCGATGTTAGGAATATATTTTAAGTGAACCATCAAGAGAAGCCTTCTGCACACATGGCCACAGAACTATCTGCATTTTCTGAGAAGAAAGATAGCTTAAGAAAAATGAAAATAACCACAGTGGCTGCCCTACTAACTGTAAGAAAACACTTTCAGGACAAACAGCTTTAAAACACTCTATTAATGAATTCAGCAATTTGTGTGTGCATGATCATCATGTGTTTAATAGGTCCTTCTGGAAAACTAAACAAAATAAATATTATTTGCAATTATATAGCTGAAATAAAAGATAAGCAAGCCTAGTTATTGCAGTCCATTTTAGATATGTTTACTGCAAATATTGTTTGTATTTGTTTTCATAACATTTCTAAGAAGCAGGGAAGTGAATCACAAGAGGTTTAGATGACTTACTTAAGTGAAATTACAGCAAGAAAGAGACTTGAGCCCTCCAGTTAACCACTGGACCATGCTACCTTACCCTGTAAAATACACACAGTGTCAACTCTAGCACATAGCAAGAGTTGGAATGCTGATCTGTAAAACAAATGTATTCCTGCTGATATTTAGAGTCATAATTAATTTCCCTGAAGTAGATATTTATTCTAATTTGTACTCCTTCTAAGTACTGCAAAGCCATATCCATTAAGAAAGAATGAGTTACATTCTGTTTTGCATCATGTATCAGTGGTTTTTTCTGTTCTTCATTGTGTGTTAACTGTTTTCTGTTCTGCATCATGCATCAGTATATCCTAAATGCAAGGCTATAATCCCTTGTCTCTCCAAACATCTTCTGGAAGACAGAGAGTGAAAAAGATTAACTAAAAGCAGAATCTGAAGAATGTGTGCTTGCATAAATGCAACACAAGGCATGGTTTGATTGGAGGAAATTTATGGTGATAATGAAGAATTCAAGGAGAACACAGCTTTGATTTCAAGAAGGTCAGAAGGCTGTAGAGTTGGCAGGTGGACAAGACTTTATGGCAGATGCTCAGAGCAAGAGACATTTTGAATACTTCACAAATGGTACTGGAGACATGGAATTCCTAGCTCCCATCCCGAGAGTTAAGATTTGCTGTTTCTACAAGCTAATCAAACAGTGGTGATTTTTATAAAGATAACACAGCAATATGTTGTATTCTATAGTGTTTTTCTGCTGCAAATTATCACAAAATGTTACAAAATGTGAGCAATTTTTGCAAGTATTTATAGCATCAGTAGTTCCTCAGAATAAAAAACCCTGAAATACTGGATCACATGGGCTCAAAAGACATCTTTTGAGAAAGAAGAGCAACCATTGGACTCATCCTACAGACACTATTTTATTGTACTTTAATCAAAGTCTGATTAGTTGCAGGATTTAAAAAGATTTCAGCAATAAAATGGACGTCTCAGGCTTGTCTTACACAACAGAAGAGCAAAAGAACAATGTTGGGTTTTTTTTTAATGGAAAACATTTTTGCTTGAGTTAAGGAACATATTCAAAATAACTGCCAAATCACGCTACTTGTGAAAGTGAAATGTTTTAATTGGCTTTCAAAATTTTTATGACAAAGCAAATTTTTGCCTTTTCCATCTACAGACCTAAAATCACCCTATGACTGAGAGGAGATCTTTCAGGTACTGCATTGGCACTGTCATTACTATTCTTAAAGTAATATCTGGACTCTTGTAGCCCTATAAAATGTTTTCCTTATGGCAGACACATCTTGTTACCAAATGTTCTCTAATTCATTTATAGCTGATGTGTATTAAAGATAAATAAATAGTAAATTATACATGTGAGTTCATCTAATAGTCTTGGTACAATAATTATTATGTCTGTGGCCGTACGCTGGTCTAGCTCTTTCTCCCACTCTTTATTTTGCACAGTTTAGTGATTAATGGTTAAAAAAGACAAAACCTTTGCCAATTTGAACAAATAGTTCTAGGGATTTGATACATCTGGGCACGATTCCAAATTCAAGGAGGCGCCAGTAAACTAATGAAGGATGTTACTGATCTGTTCTAGCCACATGAAATCAAGATTTCATCTAGTACGAATCACACAGGGTCAAGCACAGTCAACATTTTGTTTGGAGTCCTCAGTCTGTTCCTGGGTGTCAGTGACTCACCAGGACAAGTTCAGTGCCTTGGCTTACTCCTAGGATGCACTATGCTGATACATGAGACAGCGAAGTCATAGGATTTTAAGTCTTCAAGGTCAGTAAAGATTCTTGCAGTATCTTTTGTTCTTGTTGTGAAACAGGATCTGCTAAAGACTGTTGTCCTGGACAATCACCAGCTCTGAATGATTTATGTCTGCTTAAGTGACCTATAAAAAATAAGTGTATATGATTGTATTCCCTGCTTCTAGTGCTGGAATAGAGTGGGAAGAGCTGTCCCTGAAGAATGGCCGCGAGCAAGTCAAAAGCCCATCAGTGAGAGTTAGAGACTGAGGCAACAAAGGGAGCCTTATGGTTGATGTCTACTACAGGCTGCCCGATTAAGTAGAGCTTGCTGATGAAATCTTCTTCCTCCAGCTACAGGAGGTGTCACATTCATAGTCTCTTGTCCTGCTTGGGAACTTCAACCACCCTGACATGCTGGAAAAATAGCATGGCAAGCTGTAGGTGATCCAGGAGGCTCCTGGAATGTATCGACAATTACTTCTTTAGCCTCTGATGTCATCTATGATTCTATGATAGAGCTAGAATTACGTGTGGCCATTCTTGACCTGAAAAGCACGGTAAACATGATCAAAGGTATGGGACAGCTTCTGTTCCAGTCAGGAAAAGAGACATCTGAAAGTGAATATGATGGAAATCTATGGAATCACATTATGACATGGAGGGGTTACTTCCTATTCCTATAAGAAATATAGGGCATTAAATGAACCTTGCAGGATGCAAGTTCTAGACAAATCAAATTACATGTTTTGTCATACCATGTACTTGTTTTTTGCAGAACGCTGTGAATACTAAAGTTTTGCTTGAGCCAGTGGATAGATACAGCAAACACATAGGACAGAAAATCACAGTGAAGGCTTTGTAAGTATACATAAACAGTATGTGTTTCTTTCACCTCATCAATACATCAGTGCAAACACACTTTCCAAGCACTATTCTGGGTATCTCTGTTCTGATGTCTGAGAGCTGCTAAGCTGCAGCTGTCACAGGAATATTTAGGATAGCATACTTTGCCTTTAAATGTGCAGTTTAAATGCAGTGGAAAAGAGGTCGTGCAAAGATATTAAAAATGAATATTGGCAATGGAGTATGGAAAGAGATTAATCAAAATTTATAGGTGTCTTCTGTTTAAAGAGAATCTCAGGCCTCTCCAAATCAAAATCATCATTGGAAGTTACTTTTAAAAGAAAGCATACTGCGGTAGGCATCATCTGCTAGGGCCCCAGTTCAGCAAAAGGACTTATGCCTGTGGTTAATACATATTTCACAAACTGGATCCTTTGTGCAACACAAGGGAAAGCTGCTAGACTGGGATGGGCGATAAACTGTCTCTTCAGCAGGAGACATTGTGATAAACTGCAGGTAAAATCTCTCCAAGACACTATTACATCTGTAAGATTGCGTGGTTTTTATTTAGCCTATTTCAGATGGACACCTAATTTCCAAAAATAAATCCTCTTTTACACATATAAATCGAATAAAGAAATGCTTTGCAGTCTGCCATGCACTGTAAGTGAGATAGGGATCAGCATATTTGTAGAACTGAATCATAACTCCGAGGCACTGAAGTTGGCTAGAAAGTCCTGTTACTGGCACTTCCTGGCAGGTGCTTAATTCTGCAGACCAACTGCCACTGTTGCCACTGCTGAAACGCACTACCCACCCCTCACTGTGCTCATATCCACTCTTTGGTCTCCATCAATGTTCAGCAAACGTCGATGAATGTCAGTAAGTGCAATTTTTTTGCATGGAGGCATTCAGTTACTCCTTTGCTTCATCTGCACTTCTGTATCAGATGCCATTTTGTCAGACTGCCCCTCTGTTGTCACAGGGCAACAAAATGCAACAGAATATTGACAGAAGGGTTCAAGTTCTACTGCTATACCACCAACATCCACCTCTGATGTCATTTGGTCAACATCATAAAATAGAAGGCATAACTTTTGGAGCAGCCCTTTTAAAATATATACTGTAGTTAATATAGAAGTAGTAAAGCATTTTATTTTCTAATATTTTTATTAAAACAATCAAAAAGCAACAAAAACATAAACCTTGTTTTTGTGAAATCAGTGCACCAGTCTGTTTCGATGGCAGTGGCAGTAATTCTTAGTGAGTTCTCCAGGTGTTCATCACAGATTTTTGATGAAGTTTTACTCTTATTGTGCTTCATCCTTGACAATTACTCACAAATGTGCCTTCTGCTAAAAAGCGGTGCCATGAATAAAACATGACTGTGAAGGGAAGGATCTTTCTCTCTGGTAAGGGAAGTCTTATAAAAGCCCGGTGAGCAGACAGGATCAAATTTTTGAGTTGAATATTCAATTGCAACTCTATACATTCCATTTGAAAATTCACAGGCAACGTTTTTATGTCAGCTGAAAATGGTCTTGCAAACACAAATTGATCACTTTTTTTGCAATCTTGATTCTTATTCTCAAATTCCTGTATCAAAACAGCACAGCTGCATATTTTTCTCTGTTCACACGACTGTGTTTAGCCAGTGTATCAAAATGAACACAATTATTTGCCATCACTTGAGTCAGCACTTCCCAGTTTCTGCCCAGGTGGTGCCAATCACACACCGATGTTTAGTTAGGAGGCAGTCTGCATTGCGAGTTGTGCTGGGCTGCATAAAGCCCATGAGTTGGACATGCCTGTCTTAGGACTTTGGTAAAGAACAGGAAATGGTTTAGGGAGCTTATTTAGTTCATTTGGAATTTCCTTTTCTATTAGAAATTTTGCTATAGGCTGTTTTCTTGTATCCCTGCATGAATCCCTGCTAAATACTAGACCACTTAGATTTAACCTGGTTTCAGACTTGTTTCACTTATTGATCAGCTGAAACCATCAACACCTCTTTGCACTGAACCTTGCACTGGGACTGGGAAGTTCCAGAAGTAAAACATTTGCTGATGCATGTTCAATAAGCCTTTGGAAATCTCACCACATCCCCACTGTACTTTTTCTTCTGTTACACGCTACCCCGCTGCACCACACCACACCAAATACACAGCTCTTATAGAACAACGTGGGAGTGAATGCCCTGTAATGTGCAGGTAGAAAGGAAGAAGAGAGCACCCAGTGTCCAAAAGCTGAGATGAACCAGCAGATTTCAAAAATATTACAAGGAATAGCTGGAAAACCCAAATGCAAGTACAGTATTTACCAGAAGAAACAACTGAAACAAGAAAACAAAGATCTTTTAAATGAATGTGTACAGAAGTAAAGATTAAACCATGCAGAAGCAGAGCAGAAATACTCAGGAGAAAAAATATCCAGATGAAAGGATAGGCCAGCCTAAAGAACAACGCATGTGCAACCACAGACATCAGCAAGCAAAGCAGCACAGGAGGAGCAGATCAGCAGATCAGAGAAGATGGTGATGAGGCCAGCATTAGAGAGGTATTAAGGACTTAAAAGGATAAGCTGAGATTTGTTAACCAGGGAATGCATTTCTCAAACATGCAGAGGGTGTAAATTCAAACCCTACAGGCAGAGGGGGGGATCAAACCTCCCTGGTTAATTGGATGCGTGGATAGCACTGCCATTGAGCCTGGCTGTGCAAGGTCTGCGAGCCAGCTCCTTTGTTTCCTCAGTTCCCACCAGAGACATTCCAGACAGGAATGCACCGCTCCAATTTTGTTGAATATCGCAATAAAAACTCTTTCAGAGTTCTTTTAGGCTGGAAAACAAACCAAAGAACTTCATGTTCAGTGCAACTCAGATGAGGCTCATTTCTGTCTTTTCAGTCTGGCTGGCTGAACTGTATGCTGAGGGACACTCTCTCTAATATGGTGTGAAACCCTCTTAGTGCAAGGCCGGTGCTTTTTATAATGCCACCCTGGTATCTATTCATGGAGATGAGTTCACAGTCCAGTGAAATGAACAGCACTGGCTGTTTTTCCTCTCTTGCTTTGAGAGACTGTAATTCACCTTCTGTGCCTATGTGCTGAGATGGATGGATGAGGTTCAGCCTTTGACAAAGTCTTAAGAGAACCTTTTCTCTTAGCAGAGACCCAGATCAGCTTTATTTGGAAATATGCGGATTAATCACTGTACAGGCTGTATAAACAAAAGCATTCTTCCTGATGATTTGAGGCAGAACAACTCAGTAACATATTTGTGTAGGAACTTAAATCTTCAGTTATTTCTGGAATTCTTAACATACTGCCAATTAAATTTGTAATTCAATAAATAGTGATTTTTGTATATTAATTAAAGGATACAAGTCACTCACTTTGTATCCACAATCTAAAGAATTGCACAAAAACATTTGCTTTGGATATCTTCTTGAAGCTTGTTTTCCAACATAAGCAATCAACTGTTAACAAACCTGAATGGCATTTTTAAACAGAATTTAAGATGAGAAAATAAACTGAGGGTTTGAAAAAAAAATAAAACTGCCTGAACGTAGAGAGGAAAGTCTCAAGTTTAACTAAATACAGTATTTAAAACAGAGAGCACAAATCCTGGCAATATGGCAGTTAGTACAAAAAAGAAAGAAAACATTTGCCAGTCTTCTCTGAAGCAAGCAAAGTAACACAGTGCTACCTCTATTTTGCAAGGGAGAACTAGAAGGCAGAAGATATTGATGTAAACATGTGCCCCCAAGAACCAGAATAATACTATTGAACTCTTTCATATAAATGGCGGACAGCTCTCAGGATCTACAACTGCTATTCAAAATGCACTACTTTGAGACCTAGGAAGAAGTGTTAAACTTAAGGAACTATCAAACGTAACTGTTTTCACAGCAAAAAAATCTATTTACTGTGATATCAAAGACGGTGGATGACAATTTTGTTTCTCTCACAAAATTTACAAGAAAAATGTATGTTAATGACTCAAGTATGGGGCCAGACTGTTCCAGGGTTTCATCACCCTTATCGTAAAAAACCTTTTTTCTTATATCCAAACTAAATCTCAAAGGGCAGGCATGCATTTCATACTCTATATCAAAAGTAAGAACTCTGTGGAGATGCACACAGTTAGCTGCCTCCTGGAAGTATGCAGCCTGGAGAGCTGTCAGCTCACAGGACACTCTCTAGGCAATGGTCTGCAGTCCGTATCAGGTCCCACTGTTCCAGAGACAAACTCCTGAAAGTTGACCAGAGCCCACCACGGCCCAGAAGTACCCTTCAGACAGCCATCAGTAGAGGAAGAAGGGAATCATCCTCAGATCTGCTTTCCAGGTGGAGATTTCAACAGCAAAGCCATCTCCATAGGAGAGCATCTTTTCTGACTCTCCTGATGCCTGCACATTCATCACAGAATGATTCTGAAGGCTTTATCATATTTAGTTAAGTGCATGTGAGCATTTTAGGTTTTCAAATATAATTACAAGCCCTAAAAAACTAAAGTAGAATATACCAAAAAGTACATTTACAAGCTATTCATTTTGTTTTAACAATGTATATTTAAGACAAAGAGAAGGACTCACTTTGTTTTAAACTTAGATTATTGCTTTAACTTCTTTTAAATTATCGTGAGGTTTTTTTTCATCTGAATTTAATGAGCTTAATAATGCTTCTATAGAGCAAGTGTTTAACATGTGTTGACCAACAGGCTAAGTCCCACTGAAGAAAATTATTTAAGGTTCCATCAATCAAAGTGAATTTATAGTGTTTTTTTTCCTAATTTCAGGGAATAGTTTGAATGCAAGAGGAGAACAAAAAGATATTAAAATGTAAAGCATATTTTAATATATTACAGACAAAAATGTCTACTGTATCCTTGTAGGGAGACAAATCCACTAATTCATTGTCTGTCCAATATCATGGGAGTCCTAGATTCAGATGTTATATGCGGTAATTAAACAATGTTTTCCACAAGCTGATGGAGCCAATTGTTTGGATGAAAAGGGATAGGAAAATAAGGAAGAGTATCCCATTGCACACTTACACAAATGCTACCATTCAGATTAGAAATAGTTTCCATACTTCTGAACAGACTGTCAGAAACTCATTCCTATATGAATGGATGCAAAGGATACACATACACTCTGACAGGATTTCAAGAGAATCAGGAACAATGTTTCTTGTACTGCCATGATAAACTGAACTATAAATGCATATATGAAAATTTAAAATCTGCTGAAGAAGCACAGTGTAACTATTGTAGGCACAACTACGCATCTTAATTGTTGCTATTGCACTGGTACCTGAAGGCTTAATCAGAAGTTACACTCCAGGTGAGCTGGTCTGCAATGTGAGCAAAATGTCTCTGTAGCATCTGTGTGTGGTGGGGAAATAAATCTGCTTGCACTTGCAGGTGTTAGGAATCAAAATAACATCTTACTTCCAACACTTTTGTTTGGAAATCTGTCATGAGCAAAAGCTTCACATTTTTTACAGTTAATTTATTATTCATTTTGCAATCATTTGCTGCATGCCACATGCAGCATTCTGTGAAACAAGCTAACTAATTACAAAGTCCTGAACTAAACTCATGTTCAACACAAAATAAACTTCCTCCTGCTCTGTTCAATATAAAGCAAGGTTTGAAAGGAGAGCGGGGGCACAGGGAGCCTGGATTTCTGCAAGATGTCAGAGAGCTTTCAAGCAGATATCCAGCACTTCCAGATGGAAAGGTCTGAAGCCCAGTTTTTGAGATATCTTAATGATGTCCTCAGAGGTCATCCTGCACATGGCAAAAGCAGTGCTCAGTGGTGCATGACTGGAGGGTTGTTTTCAAAAGGAAGATGAATACGAGGTCAGAAGGGATGCAACTATGCAACTATGATATAAATGTGAGCGGAGCGTATACAATCGCTGCATCACTCCTGGCTCTGGCTGCCTCTGACCAGTGATATTCATTACATCTTTTCATACAAAGCACTGTGCTTGGTTCACAAAGGCTACTGAATCCTCCTCTAGCCTCTCTGCCTGGTAGTCCCACTCCCCCTCTCACTGCTCCTAGGGCAGGCTTCAGGAGGGGAAGCACCAGAACTACACTGGTCAATCTGATCCTTGGGTGGTGAAAAATCACAGACATCATGAGGCAGCTGTGCTGAAACCTCTGTATCAGAGCAGGCCGAGAGGAGCTGATCAGGAGAAGGAAAATGCCTTGTGACTTGGCAGTTGCAATTCATAACTTCATGCATGATCCAAACTGTCTGCTCATTTGCCAAAAATCCATCTAAGAAATAAGACCACACTGGCTCTTTTCCATTCATGATGATCTGTCCTCTGACGGGTATCTGTTGTGGGGAGAGGGATGGTTGGTGGAATGTGCGATCCATTTAAGGAGTGAATCTTGCAGAGAATACAGATGGGAATGGACAAATGGAAACTGTACAGTGAGCCTGGGGATGCACTGCCAGTCCCTGCCAATCCTCAGTCAAAAGCAGCAGAGGCCAAGACACTGTTCATACAGAAGTGCATCATTTGCATAAACTCACGTTAAATTGAGCACGAACATAAGTTCAAGCACGATAAGATGTCAGGGCAATGGATCTACCTACAATAAGCAGAGCTGCCTTTAGGGAGACAGGAATGATTCTTCAGGTGCATTTATTACTTTATCTGTTCTATCTTCTCTATTTGAACATTCTGCCAAGCAAAAGATACAAGGGGGTCTGGTGCTGCTGTTTGAGGATGTGTGAGTTGCTCTGCCTTCTTAAAGATCAAAGTTATTGCAGTAATAATGTCTGTACATCATGCAGAGGAATGTGACAGTTCATCTGGGGCAGTATCTGTTAAATCCGTAATTCTGTGCCCTGTCATGTAGGAATCCTTGCTGTAGTTAAGAAACTACTGACTAGACGTGATCATGCCATTTTAAATTTCCTTTTTTCTTCTTCTTAGTGAAAAATCTTGTATGGAAACTTGTTGGCACATCTTTCCAGTCTGTAGCGCATACCAATGCTAATGAGGACAACTGTGGTAGGCTGTAAATAAAGCTTCACATTTAGAACATCAGTCCAAACAGACTCACTCATCCTCCCTCAAAACCACGAAGCAGGACTGGACCCCAAAAACGCTGCCGCTTCCGTTGGTTCATCTCCAAGTGGCTTTGCGTGGATGGCAATAAACAGGACAGCGGTGGATAGGGAAGAAAACATCCGTATTAAACAAAGTGGCTGCTCCCAACTCCTCAGAGAGCAGGGCGGGTTCCCTTTGGGCTGCTGACTTTACTCCCAAGGCACATTAAACTCCTTTAGGTCTTTCTCACGTCTACCCACCATGCCAGTGGCCTCCCCTTTGCTGTGGCAATGGGGCCACAGCTTTCCTAGCATTGCAGCATTCTCTTGTGATCCCAGACACGCAGTTTTGTTGCCATGCCAAACTGAGAACAGAGCTGGTGCTTCATTTACAGGCAGTGTTCAAAGAGAAAATTGTATGGAGAATCAGCATTGTAATACACCACTACCAAAGAGGGGGTATAGGTATAGACTACATGGATCCTTCTGCAAACTGCCTGTAGGAGACAACAGTACAGGTAAAAAGATGGAGAACAGACTTCAGACTGAGGGTCCTTGGACAGAAAATTAGGTGGATCTTGCCTGATACCAGGCCCTTCTTTTCTTCCTGTTAATGCAAAGAAGAATGGACTCAGGTGTGAAGGAGCAATGGTTTCAATAAGCTATTATCAATCCTTTTGTGTATTTAATTAATTATGTGGTTTTTAGCAAGGCACTATTCAGTCCATTGACAGCACAGCTGTCAATATTTCATTAAAATATAAAACTTGGAAAAAAATGTTGCTTCCTATTTGATAGAATTATAGAATCATAGAATCATTAAGGTTGGAAAAGATCCCTAAGGTCATCCCATCCAACCATCAGCCCTTCACCACCATGCCCAGTAAATTGCAATGCCCACCCATAGCAATGGACATTCTAGCAGCTCCATCTTGTTTAGGAAATACTAAGTTTTGCAGGGTAGTTTTAATGTAAAATCATTGTGGATTACTTTATAATTATAACTGATGTTGTATTTGTCAGTGGCAATGACCCACATGTTCTGCATCGGAACTTTTCATAGTTTTTACTTCTATGAGAGAAGATTCTCAGTATCATTTCCAGGTATCTGTCTTTTCCTTTATTCCTAAGTCTGATGAAAATTCAGTTAATTTACAACAATAAAAGGATAGGTAAAGCTTTCTCCATTCTAAAAAGGCTCTTTTGTCAAAGTAAATTAAAAGCCATAATAATTTTTTGTGTGTTTTCTTCTGATTTTTGCCTTCTGTATGTAAGAGATATGCAGTAGGAGTGCATAGGAAGCCTAAAACAGGAAAAAGAAAATCAGTTAATTTAGAGAGTAAGCATATTTATGTCAAAATCTTTGATCTGAAGTGTTTCCTATTCCCTGCTCTGTCATATATATCTTCAGCAACCTGAACAAAGGCCATTCATCTCTTTGAACCTGAATTTCCCTATTATTACAATTGGGCAATAGTCCTTCCCTGCCCTACCAGTACATTGATAATATTCACACGCTGCAGACTGAAGAAGTCAAGTGCTGAATCAATGAAGACTGTGCAAGTGCTTAAGAAAATTAAAGTACTTTGTATGTTTAGAATTACTCCCCCAGTCCCCCCTACATAAAAAGAAGGTACACCTTGAATGCTTTACACTGCAGTTGAAATGGCTAATACCCCACAGGACACTCTTTTCATTGCCCCAAATAGTTCTATTCTGAAAAGCCTCTTCTCAAATGAAATAGCATCAAGTTAATGTTTTCCATTTAATTGTTGATAGTTACATACAGTATTTAAAATTGAATCCCTCAGAAAAACAATAGAGCTATATGATGTCATACAATAAAATATAAAGAGTCATATAAAAGAGTACGTTGATGCTCTTTCATTTTATGCAGACATGCACCAGTGAACCTGGATTCTGTGCTGCCAGTTTTGAGAGGACAAACTCTGATATTTTGAGTGTTTATCATGCACTCCCTGAAAATATTCTGTATTCAGAGTGTTTATATGCAATTATATGCAGAAACTGCAACACCAAAATTGCTGATTCACCAAGAAACAAAAACAAAAGAAAGCAAGGTAGGTGGAAATATAAACAGTAGTAGACATGAACAGCTTGGACATAAAGCTGAAGTTCTACCACAGGTTTCCAGACCAGATTGATCACTGTAGCACATATGATGCAAGTCCCTAGTACAACAGTCCTCCAGCTGGCAGTGGCTACCAGCTCAGAGTCTGGTTTTTGAGTCTATATGATAAAATTTACCTACTGCTGATCAGTGTTTTTCTGAACCGTCTTGTCACATCTGTGCTGCTAATTGTGTGACTCTTTTTGGTGGCCCATTTCCAAATCTACTGCATTAAAATGCCTTAATTTACAATGGAACAAGATAACAAGCCAGTATAGGATCATGTAGTTAATGTAGTCTCACTAGCACTTGCTCATATTACAAGAAATTTAAGAGACTTTATTCTAGGTTGTAAAAACATGGTAGGCAGATTACTCTTCCTTTTAAAATGCATTTAAAGAAAGGCCACAAGTAGACTGAAAAGCTAGCTCTATTTTACAGATAGATATTGGTATTACTTAAAAACTTGTGTAAAAATATTTTAAATAAATTATGTTTCTAATTAATTGCAGTCAAATAAGCCTCTCAGGCCAAAAATGAAATAGAGCTGCCAAAGTTTTCATAGGCATCCCCACTCACCATGAAACACTTGGGTTTTCACACTTGCTGACCTCCTGCTGCTCTACCTCCCTACAGGTGCCCAGACACCCCTGAAAATGAGGCTGCATTTATCTACGTAGGTGGATATGAATCTACTCACTCTGCTGGTGCACCTGAGTTAAAGTACTCATGGCTCCTTCATTACCTACTGAACACATAATATTGCAGTTTCTTACTGGTACAAAATATCTCCAAAGAGGGAAAGATCATGATCTATAAAAATCCTAAAATGGAACTTAGAGAATAATGGTAGCTTTGGTACACTGATACTAAAGAGTATATGAAAATACATGAATGTTTCCTTTGTGTAGTCAGAAAATCAGAGCCATCGTCCTCCAGAAAGTACCAGTTGTCAGTTGGTTTAGATCCTGTAGGAATAAACTGAAATTCTTCTATCCATTTCTACAGAAAATGTTAACGTTTTTAAAATGTTCCAGCTAACTTAACATGTGTGACTTAGCTGTTTCTCTTCCACAAACCTCATTCTCTGAGTGTCAAGAAACACATCTCAACCTTCAGAACCAGCAAGCTCCAACAACAGCCCAGCCACAAGCTCTTTTCACATCTGCCTGCTTCCTTTCATCTAATGACATAAAGTGCTTGGTCAGCTCTGGCTGTTCTATAGAACTGGAGCAAGGCTTGGATATAAATTGATCCATGGAACAGAACACCTCTTCGATGAGGACAGGCTGAGAGAGCTGGGGCTGTTCAGCCTGGAGAAGAGAAGGCTGCGAGGTGATGTGGTTGATGCCCCATCCCTGGAGACTTTCAAGGCAAGGTTGGATAAGGCCCTGGGCAGCCTGATCTAGCTGTGGTGTCCCTGATCATTGCAGGGGAGCTGGACTAGGTGGCCCTCAGAGGTCTCTTCCAACTCTAAGGATTCTGTGATTCTATGATTCTAAATATGCTCTCAGCTACCAGATATTGTGTTAAAACAACTGAAAAATGACGGAGTGAAGTCTTCTTCAGTGAAGACTGACATTGTGAAACAGTAAAAATTATTTCACACTTATCATAGAATCATAGAATGGCCTGGGTTGAAAAAGACCTCAAAGATCATCTAGTCTCAACATCCCTGCTAAGTGCAGGGTCGCCAACCACTAGACTAGGCTGCCCAGAGGCATGTCCAGCCTGGCCTTGAATGCCTCCAGGGACGGGGCATCCACAATCTCCCTGGGCAACCTGTTCCAGTGCGTCACCACCCTCTTTGTGAAAAACTTCCTCCTAATATCTAACCTACATCTCCCCTGTCTCAGTTTAAAACCATTCCCCCTTGTCCTATCGCTATCCACCCTCGTGAACAATTGTTCCCCCTCCTGTTTATATGCTCCCTTCAAGTATTGGAAGGCCACAATGAGGTCTCCCTGGAGCCTTCTCTTCTCCAAACTAAACAAGCCCAGTTTCCTCAACCTTTCTTCATAGGAGAGGTGCTCCAGCCCTCCTAATGGATATACAGCTGATCTAAACATAGTAGAAGTGACTTTTTTTCTTGTATTTAAAATGAAATATTCTTCACCATCAGTTTTGTCAGAACTTACTGGCACGTGGGACAAGGCAGCTGCTGGAGATACAAGACTTGATTAAGGGAGCAAAAGCAAAGTAAATCCATGAAGGTATTCTGTTGAAAACTGTATTGGACGTTTGAAAATTCAGGAGAGCCATGGGGTGATGGAAATGCTGGCAGTGGTTGTGTTTTAGAGCCAGATCATACCAGGATATTGGATAGTGTTTAAGGAAAAGAAATGGGTCAGTGGTTAATCCTACAGAAAGATCCATGTGAGGTTAAGATCTGGAATAAATGTGTGAAAAACTATTATCCAATAACTTGTTCTCCCAGGCAACAGTGAGGAAATCCTACAAAATTTCCCTTTCTTATGTACTGAGACCATAGTGTCTATGTCAACTCTAGCATTGCATGAAGTACGTGTGATACTGACATTTGTTTACTTGCTGTTAGCCAAATCCCACACATTGACAACAATAGGATCTATTTATACAATTTAGAAATCTTTCCCTGCAGACACCCAAGATACCAAATGAAACTGTTTGAAAAGTATAGCTATATGTGTATAGTTTCAATAACCAAAACTGGCCTTACTTGATTAAAAACACTTAGGTT
The DNA here is from genome assembly GCF_002078875.1 of Numida meleagris. Classification (NCBI taxonomy): domain Eukaryota; kingdom Metazoa; phylum Chordata; class Aves; order Galliformes; family Numididae; genus Numida; species Numida meleagris. The sequence goes on from NC_034409.1 coordinate 101,904,614, forward strand.
GTGCAATCATTTGGCTTGGTTGCTTTTGAAATACAAGATGCTGAACTACATGATGGGAAGAATTATTTTAAGCTCTTATTTGTCAAATCAAGGGACATCTTTTGCTGTTACAAGAGCACCTTCTACTGCCTGGGTAATGGCATTGTGTTAGAAATGCTCAATCTTACAAAGACCAGTCTATTAGAACACTAAGTCTCACTAGAGCCTCCCTAAGACATTTTGAGGAATGATCTCATGCACTGTGTGGCAAAGGAAATTATGTAGATTTCAGACTCAAATTTGCACTTTTAGAAACAAAGATTCTTAGAGCTTAAATTCAAAATCTCATAGGTTTTCATGCTATACTCTGATCCGTATGGATGCTTTTTCCCAGTTCGAATATATCATGGATTGTACTTATGTTGAATTTCTTGGTGCTGTTTCAGCTCATAAAGTATGGCTGTTTGTCCTATTTCCAACTTGCTGGGGTGGAGAAGCACATAGCTCAAAACCACCTATTAATAAAGCAGCATTTTTAATTACAATATGTTTCTAATATTTACACATATGAATTTTATGTTCCCAAGGAACAACAGTGTCCTGTCAATCTGTGCACTAAATGTTGTTTATAACTATCAGATAAACTTTGCCATTACAGATTCATCAGCCAGGGAATACTGGAGCTTTTTCTCATTTTCTTCTCTCTCTTTTTTTTTTTTTTTTTTAATCCTGTGTCTTCTTGATAAATCTGCCCAAGTAAATACTGAGAAACCTCATCTAAAAGTCTTTTTCAGAGGAAAAATAACCATTCAAAAGCTGTATGTTAACTAGTACATTAAAAAACTGAATTGCAGTGTGACACCAGAAAGAAACCCTGACCCTTATAAACCCCATGAACACTAAAAGTGATGGTTCAGCAATTTAATGCAAAATAATAGTCTACAGAAATCATCCATTATATCACTCAGTGGTGAGTCTTTTATGTTCTGCAGAAGATTTGTGCACTTCATGCTACTTCCAGCGTTTCCATGAATCTGTTACATTTTTTCAGTAACATCAAGAACAGCTGCCACTAAAAAGTGTACTGTAGGCACTTGTGCTAACAGTTGGCACCCTCACTGTTCCCCCAATCACCAAATGATTGTCATTAGGTAAAAAAGAGGCTGTGTCCTCTTTAAAATCTGTTCAAGCTTTCTACTTCACCTCCTAACTCCAATCTCATCCTGGTGTATTTCCATTCCTCCATTTAACATCCCCTCTGCAAAGTCGCACAGAAAGCAGTTTTCCTCAGTTACACCCACAGTGCACTTGTAATCAGTTTCTTCAGTGTCTCCTCCCTCACTCATGCAAGAGATCTCAGGTAAGGCTGGTTTCATCCCCCAGGATGACTTTGTAAGTCTGTGTCTTTATGGATCTTCTCAATTTCAACACTCAGTTTCGGAAGTCCCCACTTAAGACAACCTATGCTTCTTTTACAGATAGTTTTAAGGAATCTTGAGAAACCTCATGCAGAACTGTGTTCAAATTGTTCCTAAGTCAGAAATACTTTGCAAAAAATAGCGTGCATGAAAACCTTAAAACTAGCATACACGGCCACCGGCAAATAAACAAAGAAAAGAGATTTTTGATCTCTTTAATACCAGCTTGGGACTGGTAATGTAGTAATACTGCATGACTCTGGTTTTAATCTGTAATCTTTGAGGTTAAGGCTCTCAGGAGCTGTTCTACTAATATTGTCTTTAATGATGTGTATAACCATTTAGAGGATATTGAAGCATTCAATTAGGATGCAATAAGATAGCCTTGTTTATATATTACTGCTATTGCTCTATTGCACAACACTGACCCGGAGTACCTAAGCACTAAATGAGAAGACTGATGAGGTATTTTTCAGAGATGAATACTCAGCAGAAATCTTAGCACCTCATTTTTGCATAATATTTTCCCTGATCAAAATTCATCCCAGATTAGCTTTTCTCCCTTTTCTAAGAGTGTCTGGATTATGTCAAATGATTGCAGTTAGGCTAATTCTGCTCTTGTGTGAGGGAATTCATTTTGACATCATGATAGACTTGGCATCATTTTGGGGTACATACCAACGGGGACAGGTGGAATTTCAATAATAACTCTTGTCTCCGTGGTTGTGTTATAAGTCCAACCTGTGGAATCCAAGAAGATGAAGCAAAAGTGTGCTGAGGTAAATGTATTTTATAGAGATTGAACTTTTTTTATTGAGTATGTTCCTTAAATCTCATAAGCAACTTTACTTTACCCACTTGTTGGGTTGTGAATCATACAGAACAGTGATTAGTTTTGTAATACCTAATTTTATGCCACCTTGTCAAATTATTTTGTAAGGGTCTGGATTTAACAAGAATTTTGTAGTACTTTTTTTTTTGGAATAAAAAATTGAAGGAATTATTGCAGATTGCTTATTTCTTTACAGTGAACTACAGTATAAAGCTACTTACACTACACTTAAAATATTTCCTCCATATGCTCTTAATAAGCAGTACCGCTATGCCACACTGGTATGGAATGGATGAGAGTGACCATCTGAGGCCATTTCTCACACAAAGGGAAATGGCTGAATAATTTAATTATTCAACGTCTGCTGCAATTAGCCAAGATGTAACATAGCCATATAATTACTCCAAATATAGACTTTTTGAGACTTTTTGAGACTTTGATGAGTTTGGCTGGCTGTTTATAAAAATAGTTTCACTCCTCCTCCCACCAGCAGTGTAGCAATAAGAGCTCTTGTCTGCTCCACTCAGTCTATTTTTGCCCCTGTGTGTTTGTGCATTGTGTGTTGACAACTGTAGCATGTTTGTACTACAAACTGTACTTTGAATGAGGGCTTAAATCTGTTCAAGTTTCCTAATGTGAAAAGAATGTTGGCATAGCTAGAGAGAAAAAGAATCCATTTTAAAAATCTTCAAGCATTAAGAAAGAAACTTTTTTCCTCCACAATGAATGTGATTTGAATAGAACAGAAGGACTAATTGTTTTTCTCTTGTTCTGGCACATATGTTGTGAATTGGGTGTGACCATATTTGACTGCAGCATCTATTCAAATTAGTAGCAAGCAATTAAGCATTAATAGTTTTATTTGGGAAGGAATTTTTCTATAGCTCTTGCTGTAGCTTTTAACACGTATTCCTTGAGTAAAACAGTGTTCAGTGATTTTTGATTAAAAGGTACCCCACAACATCTTTCCTTCCAAATTGGAGAAATACCAGTTTGATGGATGGATTGTTTGATGGACGGACTGTTTGATGGACAAGGAACTGGCTGCAGGATCGAGTCCAGAGAGTGGTGGTCAGTGGCTCAATGTCTGGATGGAGATCAGTGATGTGTGGTGTCCCCAGGGGTCGGTGCTGGGACCGATACTCTATAGTATCTTCATCAGTTATACCAACAATGAGGTTGAGTGCACCCTCAGCAAGTTTGCAGATGACACTAAGCTGTGTGGTGTGGTCATCATGCCCAAGGGATGGGATTCCATCCAAAGAGACCCAGACAGGCTCAAGCAGTGGGCCCAGGAGAATCTCATGAGGTTCAACAAGCCTTATACCTGGGTCAAAGCAACCCCCACAACCAATACAAGCTTGGGGGCAAAAGGATTGAGCGCAGCCCTGCCAAAAAAAGACCTGGGAGTACTGGTGGATGGCAAGCTGGACATGAACCAGTAATGTGATGTTGCAGTCCAGAAAGCCAACCGCATCCTGGGCTGCATCAAAAGAAGCATGGCCAGCAGATCAAGGGAGGTGATCCTGCTCCTCTGCATTGCACTGGTGAGGCCTCACCTGGAATACTGCATCCAGATGTGGAGTCCTCAGTACAAGAGAGACATAGACCTGATGGAGCACATCCAGAGGAGGGCCACAAAAATGATCCAAAGGATGGATCACCTCTCCTACGAAGACAGGCTGAGAGAGCTGGGGCTGTTGGGTTTGGAAAAGAGAAGGCTCCAAGGTGACCTGAGAGTGGCCTTTCAGTATCTACAGGGGAGCTACAGGAAAGAAGGGGACAGACTCTTTAGCAGCGTCTGTGATGATAGGAAAAGGGGAAATGGTTTCAAACTAAAAGAGGGTAGATTTTGGTTGGATATAAGGAAAAAGTCTTTTACGGCAAGAGTAGTGAGACGCTAGAACAGGTTGCCCAGAGATGTGGTGGAAGCCTTGTCCCTGAAGACATTCAAGGCTAGGTTGGACCAGGCTCTGAGCAACCTGATCTATCCATGGATGTTCCTGTTCATTGAAGAGGAGTTGGACTAGATGTCCTTTAAAAGTCCCTTTCATCTTAAAGGATTAGATGATTATATATATATCTATTTGAAATCCTTAACACACAATGCAAAGGTAGGCAACACAAGTGACAGACACAATGACAATCTTCCATTGCAAGCAGTAATCTTCTTTCTTGGTGACTTTGGTGGAAACAACAAGGAGACACAGGCTTAATCTGAAATGGAAGCTATTCAGGGTAGGCATTTTGAAAAGTGCTGTCAAATTTTAAGGAAAATGTTGAAGTGTAATAGATTGCTTAGAAAATTACAGAGTCCACATCACCAGTATATCTAAGGACGCACCACAAAGGAATCTGTCAAGAATGACCTTGGTGCTGTTGATCCTGTGGTATATAGCATCAGCCACTTAATTCTCTCAGGTGAATGGAAGTGGAAATTATGGTATATTTAAGTATATTTTATATTTCGTCACAAGAAAATGAGTCTGAGAAGACGCCTGTACAGGCCTTAATGCTATAGACCTGTCCAAGACTGTATCAAGTGCTTCAGCTCTGGATGCCCTCAGCATTATGTGCAGCCCTCTCTTTAACTTCTCCCTCTGCCCTTCATGGCTCCTGTGCACTTGCATTTGCAGGCCCAAATCAAAGAATCATAGAATTGTAGAATCACAGAAACATAGAATCATAAAAGGGTTTGGGTTGGAAGGGGCCTCAAAGTCCACCCAGCCCCAACTCCTGCCGTGGGCAGGGCTGCCCCCCACCAGCTCAGGCTGCCCAGGGCCCCATCCAACCTGGCCTTGAGCACCTCCAGGGATGGGGCACCACAGCTTCTCTGGGCAGCCTGTGCCAGCACCTCAGCGCCCTCCGAGGAAAGAATTTCTTCCTAGCATCTAACCTAAATCTCCCCTCTTCTAGTTTAAAGCTATTCCCCCTTGTCCTCTCACTATCAGACCATGTAAAAAGGCTGTCCCCCTCTGTCTTGTAAGCTCCCTTCAAGTACTGGAAGGCCTTGACGAGGTCTCCCCAGAGCCTTCTGTTCTCCAAGCTAGACAAGTCCAGCTCCCTCAGCCTTTCTTTATAAGAGAGGTGCTCCAGCTCTCTGATAATCTTCATGTCCTCCTCTGGACCCACTCCATCAGCTCCAAGACTTTCCTGTGCTGAGGGCCCTAGGCCTGGACACATTACTCCAGATGGAGCGTTGCGAAGACAGAGAAGAGGGGGACAATCATCTGCCTCATCCTGCTTGCATCTGGTGATACAGTCCAGGACACTGCTGACCTTCCAGGCTGTAAGAGAATATGCTGTCCAGCTGTCCAGAGAAAGATCAAAGCTACCCTTCCCTGTGCCAGAGCTGCAATGATCCTCCTCTCCTGCCAGCAGAAGCGGAAGGCTGGTTTAGGTATTCACACCCATCCCACCACCGCAGTAGAGGAGACAGCATGGCAAGACCCAGAGCCCTACAGCCTGCAACAGCCCATCAGCCCAAAAAAGCAAGGGAAGGCATGACCCATTCTTGCAGCCAGACTTGAGATATGTAGCACTTCCCCAGAACAGTAAGCCAAAGGTCACAACTTCTCCATAATCCTCAAGCAATCCTTTCCTACCCACTCCATCACTTTAACAGCAGATGAGTACAAAACGTACAAAAAGCAGTATGTTCTTGTACTCACGGTACCCCCATCAAAGACTGTCATTCTGCTGCTGAGGATCTTCCAGTTCAGTTTCACCTACAGTGACGCCTATTCACACAAATTAAAGCCACTCCATAAGTTGGATCAGTGCATGGTAAACTGGAGGCAATCAGATCATTGAAAACACACTACAGTTCCAAAATAAACTGCTAGTGTAGAAGCAGCCTTGACATACAGATGGGAGGTGAGAGTCTCTTTTATTCCTTTGAATCTTGTTTCCTGACATATTTTTGCTTTTTCTTTAGGTGAATTCCTCACAGCAAAACACATTCAACAAGATGATAATGAGGATAATATGAAATTATCTGCGCTGTTTGGTGCAGGTTCTCAGAAGCAGTAACATGTCACCACTAAAAATGAAGAAAAATATCAACATGAAGATCTTTAGACAAACTACTGTTAGCACAAGATTAGCCATTACTTTTATGGCAGGTTTGGGGCAACTTACGTATATATCTCTCTATAGAGAGAGATGTATAGATATACGTAGATATATGTAGATATATATACATATTTATTTATATATACACACTTTCTTCTTCCTTTAAATTTCTTCTCTCCATATACTTTGCATTGTTCAATTTAACTACACTAAAATAAAATTAAGGTTGCAAAGCAAGCATTCAAAAGTTTAGGAATATAAAATCTAAGTTCATCTAGGCAATAATAATTTGATGCCCTCTTCCTAAGTATTGTATGTTCATTGTCCAGTTGCATGAACATTTAGTGTATTTCTCATGGGAAACTGTTTTGTTAATCTATTAAAATACGGTTCTGCCATCTTCTGCATCTTCTTCATTAAATGTATTTTTTAATGAAAAACATCAGATTGTTGCCATAAATACATAACTGTGCAAAACAATTCTTTAACTGGGGCTTTGAGCAACCTGGTCTAGTGGGAGGTGTCCCTGCCAATAGCAGGGGAGTTGGAACTAGATAATCTTAAAGGTCCCTTCCAAACCAAAACAGTCTATGATTTTATGATAAGTAGGATTTTGCAAGGACCTTGGAAAATCTCGTTTGACACCGAGCTACTTCTGTCACTACTAAATGTACGCATGTTTTATGTATTTAGTACTGCTGCATGTGCATTTTCTTAGTAAGTTCAGTCTCCCTGGAAAAAAAAAAAAAAGTAAAAATCTGCATCTTAGCTTGTAATCCAATATGTGCATCAAGATGCTTCCTAGATTGCAATGGTGTTGCAATCTGTTTGAGGAGGAGTGTGCCTATTCCTGCTTTCATTTATTCACTTCTCCTTTTTTGAAGCCAGGGTGGCTGGCCCCTGGAAATCTTCACCTTTTTGTTCCTGGTTTATGGCAACCAGCTGCCACCTACTTCACTCAACAGCATCCACCACTGGCCTCAGAAATCAATTAGTGAGCAGAATCCACCTCTTTTTCTAAGCATCTTTCTACTGACTGAAAATTTTTATCTTTACTTCATCTGGTCACAGCATTTGCAGAAAAACTCTGTCAGTTCTCTTCCTTCTTCCCTCTACTGCAAGGAGCTTCATTGGCACTAAAACCAGACTTTTGACTCACTTCTGAAGTCCTTCTCACTTTATCTCAGTAAAGCTTCCTAGATCTGGAGAAAAGTCAAATGGTTTTCAATTGTATATTACAAAAACATAGAAGGGAAACAATAAAATGTTGACTTTTTAAAAGAGTTTTCCTTGTGTTGGTTATAGGGTTTTTTTTGTCTTGTTTTGTGTTGTTTCTTTTTTATACAGCTTATGTTGCATGCAAATAGTTCAAAGGGAGGATTTACAAAGTTATATATAGCGTGTGAATAAATATGACTCTTCCTCTTCACATTAAAGTATGCTTTGGCCATAACAACAGTCCTTATAAAGTCACTGTATTCTGATGTGTGTGCTTCTCTTAGGAAAATCACTCCTTTGCTTGGTCAGTCTGCATCTGCAGAGAGCCAGATATTACAGTAGAAATGAAACATTTACTAGATAGTCTATTTCCGTTCCTGTTGTTTGGTTTGTGGGGGGTTTTGTTTTTTTGGATGGCTTTTTTTGACTCTCAGACTGGCAGAACTGCGAATGCTGGGAAGACATTGAAATCAATTGTTTACGGAGGAAAAAATAAAAGTCTTCCTAGTTGGTTAAAATATTGCTGTATTCCACAGCTTCTCAACTAGTTTTCTTTAGCTGAAACACTGCTGGAAGGCACTGCAGAGCCTAGTTAGGTAGAAAACCAAAATGAGAACATAAAAAGAATGGAAGACATTATCATATGATTTGCAGTTCCAAGCTGAAAATGATCCTGTCTGCTTCACAAAACCACTTACTAAAATACCACAGAAACACAGAATTTAGGAGTTGGAAGGGACCTCTGGAGATCACTGAGCCCAAACCATTGAAAAAGCAGTTCCCTACAGCAGGTTGCACAGGTAGGCATCCAGACAGGTCTTAAATATCTGCAGAGAAAGAGGCTCCACAACCTCTCTGTTCAAGCCTGTTCAAGTGCTCTGTCACTTTGACAGTAAAGTTCTTCCTTGTATTAGTATGGAACTTCCTGTGATACAGTTTCTGCCCATTGCCCCTTGTTCTACAGTTGCTTGCCACCAAAAAGAGTCCGCCCCAACGACTCGACTCCCACACTTTAAATGCTTATAAACAGCTATGAGATTTCCTCTCAGCCTTCTCTTCTTCAGACTGAAGTGTCTCAGCCTTTCCTTATTAGAGAGATGCTCCAGGCCCTTAATCATCTTTGTCACCCTCCTCTGGACTCTTTGTAGGAAATCCCTGTCTTTTTTGAGCTAGGGAGCCCAGAACTGGACACAGTGTTTCAGAAGTGGCCTGACCAGGGCAGAGTAGAGGAGGAGGATCACCTCCCTGGATCCTCTGGCCATGCCCCCTTTTAAACCACCCCAGGATGCCACTGGCCTTCTGGGCCACAAGGGCCCACTGCTGAGTCATGGCCAGCCTGCTGTCCACCAGGACCTCCAGGTCCTTCTCCGCAGAGCTCCTCTCCAGCAGGTCAGCCCCTTACCTGTACTGATGGAGTTACTCCTCCCCAGGTGTAGGAATCTGCAGTTGCTCTTGTTGAACCTCATAAGGTTCCTCTCCACCCAACTCTCCAGCTTGTCCAGGTTTCACTGAATGGCAGCACAGCCTTCTGGTGTGTTAGCCACTCCTCCCAGCTTTGCATCATCAGCAAACTTGCTGAGGATGCACCTGTCCCTTCATCCAGGTCACTGAGGAAAATATTGAACAAGACTGGACCCAGCACCAACTCCTGGGGAACACTGCTAGTTACAGGCCTTCAGCCAGCCACTGCACCACTGATCAAAACCCTCTGAGCTCTGCAGTCAGCCAGTTCTCAGTCCACCTCACTGTCCACTTATCTATCCCGCACTTTCTCAGCTTCATTACAAGGATGTTGTGGGAGACAGAGTCAAATACCTTGCCAAAGACAAGTTACACAATATGCACTGCTATCCCTCCATCTACCCACCTGGTGATGACATCATAGAAGGCTACCAGGTTGGTAATCATAGAATCATTAAGACTGGAAAAAATGTCTAAGGTCATCTAGTCCCACCACGCAGCTTAGAGCTACGAGGCTACTTACCCAACTTGCTTCCTCATGCCAGCAGCAGCTCACCGGTGGGTCTAGCAAACAATGGAGCCTACAGGTGGTGTACTCACACCAGGCCCCATCACATCACCCTCACTATAAGAATAGCCAGTTCATTCTCTGAAAGAAAAGGAAGCATGGGTAGATCAAAATCTAATAGGAAGAGTTTCAACATCAATATTTATTTCTTCAATTTCAGTCAAAATAATGATTTCTGATTTTGCTTTCTTCTTTGTTCTTCCTGAACTGCCCATTTAAGAAGCTCTAGAAAGGAGTATTGTATCACTTATCTTTCTTACTCTTTGCTATTAAGCCTGTAACTCTGATGATGCTCTTAGCACTAGGAAAGGCAGTTCAGCTTTTCATGCTGTCATTAGGAAAATATCCTTAGCACAGAAAGAAAAAAACTAGTCTTCAGAAATGTACACTGCTCACTACTATCAGCAATAACTAGAAAAAAAATCTCATCTTCTAATTTTAACTCCACATACAGATATTTGTAAGGACTTATGCAAATCCCTCTGCCTCAAAATCTCCACCTGTAGCTAATTACAGGAGTTAACTATCTGACAGGTGGACAAGGAAAAATAATTCAGGAGTAAAAACCTGCGTTCCTCCTCACTCATTTTATAAATTTATAAATGCATTGTTCTGATTTCCACCATTGCCAGTGAAAGAAGAATGAGCGGTACTCTAAAGAATTACATCAAAGCAAAACATTGTGTTTGGCTTTTAAACACAAAGTTGATAGCTGTTTTAGAAATGCCTGAACTAGACAGCCAATGCCAAATACTCCATTTTTCAAATTCTGCAATATTCCTTCTTAATTGCAGTAAGATTCATACAGAGAAAATAGCACACAATGAAAGTAAGGCTGTTATTAATACTTTTGACCAAGGTCATATGATTTGCCGTTCTGCTTTTTAAAAGTTTGGAAGCTGCTTTTGCTTTGTTTTCTGTTGTGGGAGTTCTGTGAGTGAAGTACGACTTATATATTTGCCACAGTTCCTGAGGTTTAGACATGGGCCATATAAGTAATAACAATCAAGGTGCAGTGAATTTCCTGAGGATTAATGACTGACTGGGAGGAGATGAAGGTCAGCAGCACAGCCAAGGATCATTAACTCAAGCTGGTCATTAATCTCTAAAATATACCTCATGCCAAGGTCGGTATTATTATTTTAAGCTGCAAATGAAAAAAACATGGCCATATGGACTTTTATTTGATAGTTTTAACTGTAATGTCTAGCATATTTAAAAAATAATAATAATTATATTCAGGAGAATTATACTAGCTAATCAGACCACCAGCCCATCCTTCAGTATTTGATTAGTTTTGCTTTATTTAATGTATGTACTGGACTATGACAGGCAGAAAGGATTTATAACATTTTTTCCATGTACGGTGGTTGCAGACCTGTCAGATAGTGAGCTTGTTTGTGTATTTATTTATATATTTTGATCTCCATCCCAAATTTTATCTCCTAGAGCTTATAAACATCTCTCATAAAACATTTGTTTGATTGAACATTTAACTCTATTAGAGTTTTGAAAGTGATGTTTCAAAAAATCATTTTAAAGTGAGTGTATTATAGAGGGTGTCAGTAATTTAGGGAACATTTACTTCAAGACGTGCAGTAAACTCTTTAGGTGAAAAATGTAATGGCAATTTTTATTTCTGACCATTATTCACAATTGTATTTATGGTAGCCTAACATTTAAATTCACATAGGCATTAATCTTTTTTGTAGACACTCATCCAATTTTTATGTCTGTACACATCTGGTGGGCTTCAAAGTCTTTAAACTCTCCCTGATTGGGAAGGATGCAGCCATCAGCTCTGGTGATGTACTCAGTGGCATCCTTCAAGAGGGCAGACTTCTCCAGACTTTCTGGAAATCACTCTCCAAAAAGTAAATAGTGCCAATTCTTGTCTCCAGGCTCCATAGATACCCTTGGAGACTGAAAGTCCACAAAATCCACAATCCTGGCATATTCCAATTTACTACTGAGATAGGTGAGAGTTGAAGAAAGCAGGTGAAGACTCAGATGCAAAAATATTTTGATCTTTCTAAAGCAAATAACTTTTTCCCTGTTTCAACATCGAGCTTACCTTGTGTTTTAAAATGTTTCCTCTTGCTAGAACATTTGTCCCATAAGCGCCTTTTCAGTTTCTCAGTCTTTACAGTTTGAAGTCTCCACTTTTATTTCTCTCTTTTCTGCTGAAAGAAACAAAATGGGTCTTTTGAGTTCAGTTCCCCAAGTTTACAAGAAACAATGCAATAGATGCAGATCTGCAGAGCTTTGACTCAATTTGGAATAGACCACAAAATGCTTTCTGACATTTATTACAAACATTAGCCCCACAATGAAAGACGAAAGTCTGTGTGTAATGTGCTACACAAAGACAGCAGGAGCGACAAGGATCGGTTGCAACCATTTTTCTTGCTTGGCTACATCCTGTTTCCAGATGAGGTCAATGAGCAGTGCTTTAGAGCATGGCTCACCAACCAGGCACCTTAAGGATTTTAATACAATTCTAAATCACCTCATTTATTCATACTGACATATGTTATGTCTCTACTTGTAACATATTTTTAGCATTTCCTTTAAAATATATTAACAGGTGTGCATGTGAAAAAAAAAATGGACAGCTTAAGGAGATTGTTTTTGCTGGACAAAGCTTCAGTTTGAGTGTAGTCCAATGAAAATGTTACACTACGTAGCCTTACAAGCCAAAAAAAAAAAAAAAGTCCCCACATCTCTCATTCTGATTGCAGATCAGGCCACTCAAACAGAAAGAAGTTAATTTGCAGGCTCCTTTCCACAAAATATTTATTTTCTTCTTTCTGTCATGTTTTTTTGCATATTCTTCTCATATTGCATAAAAATCCAGGAAATGTACTTAAATAAATGTAATGTTAAATAAAAGCCTGACAAACTCATGAAATACAGAATCATGTCATAATTTATGAAGTGCTAGCAGATGTTTGTTGCTAGAGAAAGTTGTTGCAAACATGGAGACCCATCCATAGTCCTTGGCATTGAGTTAGAATAGTTTGGCGGCAATATTGTATTGATTGTATATTGATATTGTATATGATTCACATAATAGTGAACTATTATGAATGCCTTCACTGTGAGCCAAACTCTGCTATTCTTTTTTTACTAAACAATGTATGACTTCACAAATGATTCTACTAAAATAGTCTTACATGAATAACTATGACTAGAATTTTTACAATGTATACTCATCAATTATCTACAATATATACAGCTATAGAGAAAATATATAAATAGGTTGCTCCAAAAGTAATGTCTCTTTTTATTTCCATGGAAACAACAACAAAGATCACAATAACACTATTTGATAGAGCAAATTCTGATGCAAAACACTCTTTTTCAACATAGTCACTACCATTAGCTATGTATTTTTGCCACTGATGAACAAAAGCCTGCATGCTGTGCTCATAAAAATTTGCACCAGTGGAGGTGACCCACTGTTTCATAGCTGCTATGACGGTGTCATTGCTAGGAAAATGTTCCCCTTGCAGTCCATCTTCCATTGTCCCAAACAGATGGAAATCAGAAGGCACCAAATCTGGATTATATGGTGAATGTAGTAGGACAGTTCAGCCAAGATGGGCAATGTGCTCCATGACTTCAGACTGGTATGGGGCCTGGTGTTATCATGTTGCACGAGAAAGGCTGTCCTCTTCTCTGGCCTGACTCTGGAAGTTTGAGCCTTCAGCTTAGCCAGTATCACAATATAGCAGTCAGAGTTGGTGGTTTGTCCAAATCCAAAAGGATCAAACCTTTCCTATCTGAAAAGACAGCGCACATCGGTTTACCCACTGAGAGCGGTGTCCTGAACTTTTTCTTCAATGAGGAATTCACATGTTGCCACTCCATGTGCGGCCGTTTTGACTCTGACACAATATCTCGTCACTGGTAATGATGCGATCCAGGAAACTGTCACCTTTAGCCTCATATTGGTTCAATACGTTCTGCCAAACTTGTATACAGTGTTCTTTGTGTTCCTGTGTGAACATCTGTGGGATCTACCTGGCACAAACTCTGCGATATTCCAACGCTGCCACCATCGTTTCCAATGCACTGAAGCTGATATTCAGCTCTGTACACTGCTCCTCTGCTGCCATCTGTTGCACAGCAACAAAACGCAATGGAATATTGGTGGGAAGGTTCAACCTCTACTGCCATACCTCCAACATCCACCTCAGACACTGTGGGCCAACATAATAAAATAGGAGGCATTATTTTCAGAGCAGCCCTCATATTTTGCACATTAGTGTCTTTTTCCTATAGGCTGCCAAGATGTTTCATTTACATAGCACTCAAAATCTTTCCTCTGACATGCCTTATGAGATGTACCAAGCTGTATCAACACCCACCACATTGGTAGACAGCTGCCTAACATCCCCCCTTTTGAACCATGAGTATTAGTAATGGAGTCATTATGAAAGACATTTCAAGACTGTTTTGAAACAAAAATCCTTTTTAATATTTCTTTATTAGATTTTCATATTAAAATACACACAGGGAAAACTGCCACCCAAAATGTAATTACATGCAGATTATGTTTAGTTTCATAACAGTCACACTGGTTATCTGAACACATTAGCATTGCCCAGAAAATAATACGGATAAGACTGTGCTGGCAAAATGTTCCTAATGTATCCAAACAAAAAGATAAAAAGAGACATAATATTTGGAAGCGCAAGAATCACCGCCTGTTAATCTAAGATCAGCATCAGTGTAATCATTATCAGCAGTGTCAGCCAGGAGAAGGTACATAGAATCTTCTACACGGTGAGTGTTTTCACTGCCATTTTTGCAAGGACGTTGTATAATAAACAATTCCCAAGCAAGTTTTCAGATGACAGCAAACTGGGAGGACCAGTTCTGTTCTGGAGGGTTGAGAAGCAATGGACACAGGTTGAAATATGTGCTTCAAAGTGGTTATAAAGAAAAATGCTCTCACCATGAGGAGAGTCAGGCAGCGGAGTGGGTTGCCAGTGAGGCTGTCCAGGCTCCATCTTCACAGGGCTTCAGAACTGCCTGGCGAACACACCGAGTAGCTTGGTCTGATGCCAGAGCTGGGCTTGCTTGGGGCAAGAGACGGAGCTAGAGACCTCCCGAGGCCCTTTCCATCTGGATCACTCTTTTGTCCTGTAATTAGATCAACAGAAACAGCAAGATTAAAAAATACCAAGTCAAACTTTCTCACAATGCTTGGATGTTTTTAGGATAACTAAGAATAAAGAAGGTAAAAGAATAATTAGGAATTAGATTCTTATATTAGAATATAAGAATAATTCAGGTAAAAGTGAATCACTTTGATTAGTGAGTTTCTCCCTATATTTCTGGTATAACACGCTTCAGTAAGTCAATAGAAAATTGCATTTTTTACTACAAACATCTCTCAGCAGTCACTGCTCATGTAGAATAAAAGCATTAGAATTAAAACCAAGTGCATAATGTTTTAATAACCTGGCTGTTTAATATAACCTACTCTAAATGACCATTTGTGAATGGCTGCATCTCTTGAAGGATTAGTGTCTTAAACGGACAGTTTCTTAATTAAATTGCTTCTTCAGGCCATTAGTTTTGTGCACATATTTTGAAAATTAGCTCTATTATTTCATTCTATACCATGAAAAAACATACTTCTTACTTGTGAGTTTTATGGATTCCTGAGAACTTGTTTAACATTTCAATTTCTTCAGTTCATGCAATGCATTTTCAACATTCAGCTTTGTAAGTTTCGATCACATTTTATTCTTATTCTTCCCTTCTCTAGCATCCTAATCTATTCTTCAGAAATTGGTTTTTAGATTACCATGACTACTACTGACAGACTAACCTGGAGGCTAACTAGCTCATGTCTAACTCATGTTACTTTTTAACCTTTTTTAAAAGCACTTCCATTCTTCAATAATAGTCAAGAAGGAATATGAGCATTTTGCCATACGACTGCATATTATTTTCATGCTTTCTCTCAATTCTCCAGAGATCTCGGAGACAAAATAAGAAAGCAATGTCAACACTAGCCGTCATGATCAAGCACCTCACTATTTGGCAGACAGGAACTAAGTGAATCCTGCTGGTGTGTTTGTTAGAAACCAGTGATACAAAACACCTTTAGTCATATTTTCCTTTCAAAACTAACAGTCTAAAATGGCAAGAAAATGAGGAAATGCCCAGAAAATAGTTGAAGGAGCCAATCTGCCTTCAGGTACGTTGTTGTAGTTTCTTGTGGAGATCAGACATCATTCCTAACCTCTAAAGGAGGCAATCATGGTAACTCAAGTTATAAAAGCTTCAATACAGCTCTGCTGCTTGAGGTGCTATATATTAAGATGTAATGTCAAAAGACTTGATCATTTGTGGCTTAAAAATCCCAAGTCTCTTTTTTTGCATTAGCAGTAGGTTTTTCCTTGGTTTCTGGCCCAAATCCAGTTAAAATAATTATATATGACTACTTAACTAAATCTTCTCTTTCTGCTCAGCTGAATACGATATTACTCATTTTCTTTCCCGAAGTGTTGAAATACTTCTGTACACTATTAAAATGTTTCTTGCCTTTTCCCTGAGGTAACTGCATTTCATTGATGAGTGATGCAATTCCTTCAATATAATAGCTTGTAATTGGTTTGTAAAGTTTAGTATGCACTCTGGGATCTTTCCAAGAAGGGATACAAACAAGTATCCATCACTCTTACTCTACGATGTGTCATCTCTGGACCTCTTCTTAGCAGGTTTAGAAATTCCATAGCTGTGATTAAACATTACCATGCCAGTGTATTGAAGCAATGTCATGATGTAAGGGCAAGAATTTTCATCAGTCAGTAGGGAAGTAGGGAAGTGAACAAAGATTCAAACTATTCGCTGTAAAAGAAAGAGAAATGTGTAAAAAACAGCATTGACTCATGTGACAGTATCTGTGGAGAATGTGGAGTGGGAAAGATTTGTTGGTGCAGACTTTTACAAGCACGGCATGCAGGCCGCTGGTGAATTCACCACATCATTGCTGGTGAAAATGCACAACTAATGTTGAAAAACAGTGTTTTGTAGCCAAGAATTTGCTCAGTTAAATATTGTTATTGTGCTGTTTTTATCAGTTGTAGTTTCCATGGAAATAAATAGCAGGCATTAGTTTCAGAGTGAGCTATGTGCAATTAGAAAGGTAAATGTAATTGGGAAACCTGACATTTGGAAAAAAAAGAAATAGCTAATGACTAGAAATGTGTAACATCCAACTGTTCTTCACACGAGTAATTGCAAAGTTCTTCACTCAATGCTTAAGAAAGCAGTAAAAATATTATAGTACTTGTATAATCAAAGATGTTACAACTTTGTGACTTTTGACTACATTGCTTCAGGTGTGTCAAGGAAAATAAACTTTCATGACTGGCCAGGGAATCATGTAATATAATTGAACAAAGGAGACACAAAAGCAGGTCTGTAACTAAACCTCACTACTCTGAAATGACAAGCTTTGATAATTACAAGAGTAATTGATTCAAATAAACTATGGACTGAATTTGAGTATGTGAATGTGGAAGGGTCTGAATTGCTTCAAGTCAAAACGGCTGAAAATATTTGATGATGGTTAAAGGGGAAGCACGGAATGAATGTATGCAGGAGTATGCTTCAGATCTAATTGGTTAAATAACTGTCTCAAGCAAGATATTACTACGCAGAGTGTCAAAACAAGAGAAACAAGATTGATCAGTAAGAAACCTATGCCTCAGAAGCTAGAAAATACAATGTAAAGTGAGAATTGTTAAAATCATTTGAACCGTTTTTAATGAAGATATTAAAACATAAAGCAAAATTTTTGTACGCGTGTTGAGAAAACACAAGAAGGAAAGAAGGAAGAACTCTGTACCACTAAGCTGGGTTAGTGATTAAAAACAGACAGATGATGATTTTGGCCATGATGGCAACAGCGGTACATCTCACTACATTACTGCAGCATCTGTCTCCATTTCTAAAATAGAAAAATGAAACACAGTGCATTTACTTAGACTCCCATGGAGCTTTTGATGTGGTGTTATGTTGAAAACTATATACTACGCTGGGGATGTTGGCATTGGCAGAGGAAACATGAGGTGAACAAGGAACTGAATACAGATGATACAGCCATACATCATATTGAAAAGGGAGAGTATCAAGTTAAAAGTAAGACACTAAAGCTGACTTTCTTAAAGATCGCTCTTGGGGCTGAAATTACTTAATGTTTTTATTGTTGTCATTGCCATCACTCTGATGACATATGTAGTCAAGAGACATCATCACACAGAGGGAGCAAGATGACTAGAACATGAACAACAGACACTCAAAGTGGATTAGTAAAACAACAAAACTCTACAGAATTCCCACTTTATAATCAGTTATCTAGAAACTATTGAGGAAAAACTTAGGAAAAACAGACGAGCTCAAAATGGTAAAACCCACTTTTGCAAGCAAAATGCAAATATGATATTGGGGTATCCTAGAAGGGATGAAGTAGCCACTGTACTTTGTCAAACAGCACTGAAGGATTACCCTTAGTGGAATACTTTGTACAAGTGACATGCAGGGTTAAGTCAGACTTGAATCCTTATGCAAAATCTGAAAATATGGTAAGGGAAATGAAGAGAACAGAAACTTCTTATTTAGTCAAGCAGAACAAAGGCTGATGAGAGCCTTTTTTTGTCTACAAATAAAAGTCAAACAAAAACTGTGAACTGTTTAAGCTGACACAGCTGCCAGAAGAATAAGTGAGTATAAAGCCTATCACCACCACATTAACACTGGGAACTGCAAGGTTACCATTAGAGCACTGAAGTGTTTGGAATGAAGTGCCTTTCATTAGAAATACTAACAGTTCAGAAACCTAGCTCCTTTAATGAACATATTTGTTCACTTTAAGAAATATATTGTAAGAAGTAGTTGCCTGCTGGATTCCATAGATAGAGAGATTTCTTCCAGCCTACTCTTTGCAGGACTGACTTTGCAGTGTTCTTGCTGGCTCTGCTTTTTCACATGCATAGGAACAGGGACATTCACAGGTCCAGCACAGGCCTACATCTTGTCCGAGACATGGAGAGCCAGAAGTTGCCATGGAATGTTTGAGAAGTTTATGACCGAGACCACTGAGGGCTGACAGGCAGCTAGGAAGGTATGGGTTAAGCATCGCTGTGTGTGAGAGAGAACCAGCACCAAACTCCAAGTGGGACAGGGCCACGCAGCTCAGTTAGGGTAAACAAATGGCTATGATCTTTGTCAAGAATAATTTTTCATCTCTGTAAAGCTCGGTTTAATAGCATGGCACAGGCACCATTGAAAATGGGAATATTAACTTTCCAACAATTTCCCCAAATTGAAATAGAATCTGTTTTGGCAAAAACAGTACAGCTGTCAACCAAGAAAAACATTTTAGGTAGTTATATAAGCAATAAAAATAAATGTTTTATAAAATTCACCCAGAAGGACTTATAAGTATTAAAACAAACAATAATAATTAACCAGATTTCATGAACTATGGAACAGCCAAAACCAACAACTTGTACAGCTGAAGATGGTGAAGTCATTTCTTCTACTGCAGTCCAAAGCCTGACCACCTGTGGAGATTTTAAAAATATATCCCAAGAATTAATTTTCCTAATATGGACAGAGAGGAAAACTCCCTCTCTTAACATGATTTCGCTTTACCAAAGTAATGGAATTTTATGCAAACTTAATATGTTTTATAAGTACTTGTTTCTCTGGTGTAGAAGCAAACTGCTAGGAAGATGGATGAAATTAAGGAGTCTCCAATGAATGTCCTCTTGCATTAAAAACCCTGGTGCCATCTCCAGTCAGGCTCCTACTCAGTACTGCTCCCTGAAGCAGCTTATCTTTCTCAATTGATGAAGATAATATAGGAAGAGGTTCTAACAGAATTATCACAGTTTTCAACTGTAATAATTCTTCTGTGCATCAGTCAAGGTACTTCCAAAAAAGGAAACTATTAGTACCTTCCCACAGAGTGAGATCTCATTTAGGCTCTATGCAGATACCATGCTGAAAGACTGAGTAATTCACCAGAATAAATTCAGGACAGAGCAGGATTAGCAGGTAAATTAGAAGGAAACAACTGTTAATTTTGTTGGCAAAATAAAGGTTGAGATCGGTTATGACAATACTTTTAAATACACTTGATGGAATAAATTAAGGGAAAACAATGTTTTAAATTAAAAGGTAATATTTGTGTAAAATCTAGTCCAGGAATAAATTTACTCTGGAAATTGAAATTGTCCAAATGAAGTTTCTAGAACTGTTTTACATGCTACACAGTGGTGCAAGGAGCCTCTGGTTATTGATTTCTGGATATCTGATTGCATTGACGTACCTCAAAAGGATGGGGTAAAAGAGTTTACCAGCTGGCCATACTGGCTTGCATGTATTTCTGGTATATTAATTATGACACCCCCTAATTTCTGTTGGCTACCTGAAAAAGCATTGGTTTTGTGACTAGAGTAGGGAGCTGATTTTACTGGAAATGTTGAAGGTGGGTCACAGACAAAGGCAGATGTAAGGCAGCCAGCACTAACACTAAAACATTAGCCAAGTCTTCCTGATGCCTCACTGGCGGGCCCGTGTCAAACCAGTGGAAGAGGCACACCTCAATCCTTAAAAGTCCTTAATTCAACAAAGATTAATCCATCAAAATGCATTCTTTTGTTACTTTTCCAAGAACCGATATGTTTTGAAATGATTATAAAAATGCTGATTCTAGCCTCTTCGTTAGCACCACCTGTCCCCTTCACTGATCTAGGTATCTGATCCACTTTCAGAACTTGAGGGTTTGCCACACGGACAAAGGGACACATGTCACGGTGACCAGAACTCTGACCCACCTCCCTCTATTTGGTACTGAAAGCAAACTGCTCCTCTCCTGAACTCTGCCCTGAAGCTGCCCTCTATTCCCAGTTTTGCAGGGCCTCACTTCTGTTTGAAATTGGGTGTTCATACAGCTGGACCTGAGGCTGCTGTCGAGAATCATGGGCAGATCCTTAGAGACCAATGCACATAAACACTGAGCGGCAACGTAAATCTTTCTGCTGTATTCTTCGCCGTGGAACTTCCACTTGGGGGCTTCACCAGTGCCTCCATAGATTGGCTTCCTGCTAATCGTGGTGCAAAGCTATTTCTCAGGCAGAGATTTGAGAAGCAGGAGACTTTCAAGGTGAGGCTGGATAAGACCCTGGACAACCTGACCCAGCGGTGGTGAACCTGATCATTGCAGGGGCGTTGGACTAGATGGCCACATGAGGTCCCTTCCAACTCTAAGGATTCTGTGATTCTAAGCTGGTGCAAGTCCCTGACTAGCCAAGGTTATTAGTGTGGATCAATACGGTGAAACCGATCAGAATCTCACTGAAAACTGCTCTGCAGAGACTGCAAACACCTCAGCACCCGCCCCCGGTCCTTCAGGAGAGACGCGACCACCAACAGGACTTCACTAGAGCAGGGCTGCGGGCGGGGCGAAGCCAACGCTCTCCCATTGGTGGCGCAGCCCTTGGCCCCGCCCCCTCTCCCTTCCGCTGATCGTGGCGGGCGCATGCGCGCTTGCACGAGTGCCGATGGCGGCGCCCGCCGTCCCCACGCCGCGGTACGAACATGTGGGGCCGCGCGGCCCGTTCCGGGACGTGTACGAGCCGGCCGAGGACACCTTCCTGCTGCTGGACGCCCTGGAGCGGGACGCGGCCCAGCTCCGGCAGGCGGGGTACGCGCGGCAGGCAGCCCTGCGGCAGGCGGGGCGGGGCACGTGTCGTAACACTGCCCTGACTGACGGTGCGGCTGCTGGAGGGGCTCGTGTACGTCACCAAAAAACTCACCCAAAGTTTTCTGTCTTTAGGATCGACATCTGCCTTGAGATAGGGTCTGGGTCTGGTGTGGTTTCAGCATTCCTGGCTTCCATCATTGGAGCCAGTGCACTCTACCTGTAAGTATAACAGTGGGACTGCTGCATGAAGAGTTCCTAGACCTTGCAGTGTATACTTCTCACTTGAAGACTCCCCTATTCACAGAGAAATACCACGTCAGTTCTACAGAGACGATAGACTGAAGAGAGACTTATCTATTTACCTTAGATTCTGTACCCGTTAGGCAGAGGTGTGGCTTGAATTCAGTTTTCCCACTCCCGGGTCAAATTGCTAAACTTACACCTGTTGTTTTCTGGGTTTAATCCTAAATCTCAGCCTCTGACTAGTCCTACTGACCGCTGATGACACAACATTAAGCTACCTGGTTGTTGGTGTTAACTGAGACTTACTAGAGAGCGTGTGCATATATATTTACATACAGAGCTGGTATTGAAAATATAATTATTTAAAATGCTTATTTTCACATACTTCAGCTTTCAGACCGTCATCAAGAACTCACAGAATTGTTCTGAGTTGGAAGGGACCTTTAGAAGTCATCTAGTTCATCTCCCCAACTCCAGCTTCCAGTATAGCGTTGATTGGTGTAGCTGCTGATACACTGTGTGTATTTTCCTGGCTATTTTGTGCTATTCCTTGTAAAGTAAAGGCTATTCTTGAGATTGCTTTAGTCAGCATACGCTTCACAGCATTAATCTTGCAGATACAGGAACTAGTAACTTACAGTGTTTTGCTTGAAGATGTACAGATATCAATCCTGTGGCAGCTTACTGTACGCTGGAGACAGCTCAGCTGAACAATGTTCACCTTCAGCCAGTCATTACTGACTTGGTAAGATAACTTCAATAATAACTTCTTGATACTTTTTTTTGTATTTTTCTTTACAGTTGTTGTATTTTTATAGAGATATTGAAAAGTAACCACAAGTCCTAGAAGAACATTCTCTTTATAAGCACAGATTGAAAAACAGTGAAATAGCAGAGTGCAAGAGCAAAATATTACCTTTGTGTCTGTATGTATATCTCTTGCTGTTCTACATTTCACGTAACACTGTCTTAGGAATGCTGTTCTGCTTTCCTTGCGCATGGAAAGTTTGGTGTTCCTGAGTCAGGCCGAAATGCTTGGAACCAAACCAAAGTTGACAGCATGCTATGCTCAAGAAGAAAGCAAAGTAGATAAGGATCTACATGTACTGACCCAGTTTTACTGGACTCACAGAGAACAACAAATAGCTTGTTTTCTAGAATAGTGATATAGTGGTATTACACAAGATTGGCAAATATATCAAACTTAGTTTATCTTCTTGTATAAAACAACCTGTAACTGTTCAGAATTGAAACAAACTTACTAAATAAATACTTCTGGTTATTCTTAGATCAGCTGTAGGTCTGAATTCTCATTATTAATCACTTCATGCTTTTGCAAAGTAATGCCACACCCTCTGCTGTTTTTTAATTTATTTCAATTTAGTCTGTGTGGAAGTTTAAATTGATAGGAAAATAGCCAGCACTATGTAACTGTATTTTTACAAAATGGAAATAAGTAATAGTAAAAAAAAAAATAATGATTTCATCTCTAGGTCAATGGACTGTCACCAAGACTGAATGGGATGGTTGATCTACTGCTCTTTAATCCACCATATGTGGTAACACCTTCTGAAGAGGTAGGAAAAAACATGTAAAATCCACAATAACTGTACTATTTCTGCTGTCAGGGGAGCTGGCAAATCAGCTGAGGTATGAAAACTCCACCTTTGGTTGTTCAATTACCCCTTTGTAATTTGCAGCGTTGGATTGGTTTTTGCCTTTTGTTGTTTTTTTTTTTTTTTGAATAGTAAATGGTGTTGTGGAACCAGTACTTACAATGGAGTTTTTTAAGTAAAAATGATTTATTAGATCTGATTATAAAGGCTGTGTGGGAACAAGGATTGCTAGCTGCTGCTTCTCACTGGTTTCTCCATCATGTATAAAGCATGTAAGGCTTATGTTAGACGTGAAGATACATAGGGTTTTCAATGAAAAATGCATTTTTTCCTGCATAATAAATATCCTCTGCTTCCACAGACTCTGACTCTTTCAGAATTGGACCCAAAGCCACTCATAAATGTCCTAATACATTACAAGGAAGTACATGTGAAACATGATAAAATACAGCTTGTCTAATTTGGTGTTAAAGTAGAGCTTGAAACAAAAGCAATACGTTTATCGTCCAATAAGTAATTCTGAAGTAATTTTGCTGCATAAACTAAACCACTGAATCAAAATTGTCAGATTTCTAATGGCAGAGAGCCTACTGAGCCACTGACATCTCTGTCATTCTGTATTGAGCAAGATGGTTTTTGCTTTCTTCTTCCTAGGTGCAGAGCCATGGAATAGAGGCATCCTGGGCTGGTGGCGAAAAGGGCAGAGAAGTAATGGACAGAGTTTTTCCACTAGTAGCAGACTTGCTTTCAGCAGGAGGATTATTCTACTTGGTCACAATTAAAGAAAATAATCCAGGTGATCAGTTTCTTTGGACCTCTTTGTTCCAAACTAGAGTTAACACTGTTAATCAAATTGTTGATCACAGCAACGTTCTGGAGGCTATCAGAACTTGGTAAACAAGAACAAAGTAGTACAGAATTCAGAAATTTATTTCTGAATCTTTTCTCTACGCAGGTCAGAATTGCTCCTTCTGACCTAACGCTTAATGGGTTTTACATTATGAAGGGGTTTCAAGGAGAACGATTAGCCTGTCGCTGTTTTGGCAGCTTTTGGGAGAAGGTGCTATGAATTTCTGGTTCTCCTACAAGTTAGCTTCATAATTTAATTTTTAGTTATTGTTCTAACCAATACCAAAATAGTGAATCTTGGTTAGCAAAATATAAACTTTATTTGTTCATGGTGGAAGACCACTGTGCCTATAAATTAGTCTAAAATGACAATTTGTGATTTTTGCAGCTTATGTTTAGCAGTTTAGTATTGCCTATTATAGGTGACTTCTATACAAACTTGCTGTAACACTGTACTTTCCATTACAGATGAAATTCTGGAAACAATGAAGAAACAGGGTTTAGAAGGCACACGTCTGCTTTCCAGACAAGCAGGACAAGAGATGCTTACTATCCTCAAATTTAGGAAGCCTGGATAACTGTTTTTTAGGCATGCAGAAGGTTGGATACAGAATACTGAAGTTGTCAAATGAGTTTTTAAGTCAGCATTGGACGAGGTGCATCCTCACTTCCCCATTACTGCAATGAAACTGATCAAGACACTGTCCTTATATTTCTTCAGGATGTCAGCCAGCTTTTATCTGGCTGTCAGGTACCGCTGGTCCCGGGCTACCTGCAGGAGAGGTGCGGGTGAACTGGAAGATACCATAACGCATCACGTTTTGCACTTACTACTTTTTCTTTTATAAGTAGGAGTTTGTGTGTTTATTTTTGTGGCTTATTGAAAGAATGTACCTGATTTAACTTTTCCTGTTTTAATAGCTAGTCTGTTTCTCTGTTGGGTTCAGTGTTACTCATTTTGATGTAATATTAGGCACGGCTCTCGTAGCAGCTGATCTTTAAGGTTCTGCGTTAACAGAAACTTGAAATGATTAGTTAGCTCTTCTCAAGGGGACCGAAGTCACGAGTTTTGTTGGGTTTTTTTGGTCAGATGCTGAGGCTTTAGAGTAACTGTTCCATATGACTTCAGAGCTAAACATCTCTAACTCTCTACTAACCTAGCTGGCAAAAACTTTAGAAGTTTTTTTTCATATTTGGAGAGGACCACCTCAAAAAACTAATCTAGGAAAATGAAGAAAGGCTTTGGACAGGCACAACACCATGCAAGAGATAAAAGTGTAGCGCATGTTAGCAGAAACATGCAACTGCAGACTGAGGTGGGCCACCTGAGGATTTGACACATTTCACTGCAAAGTAATGCAAGAGGCCTCTTTTGACTGATACAGGTCAAAAGTTGATGCTTTTCAGGTGAAAAACTTATTCCTTGTACTATGCTGAAGAGCATACAATAAGTACTAGATAGCAGGAAGTACGCAGTGATGATTGTTCTATATCCTAAGATCACTATTCCCCAGCTCAGAAAACTACTGAAGAACAGTGTTCAATTCAAGCACAGCTAATGCATTCCTTTCAAATAACGTTTTTTCGTCGATATGGTTTTTATATAAATTAATATGAGTGTGAGCACAAACACCCAGAAGGAGAGTTTAGACAGAAGATTCAGTTACGTAAAGGATGTTAGCCGATGTTTGTTATGTACAAGAATCCCTAAATAACAAAGTGAGTTTTGTTGACCAAAGTGAAGCTACAATCATCTTTGATTCTGAACTTCAGAATACCTTGTCTAAGGAACACTAAAGGTGAGAAACTGAGATGCAACTTTCTGGCCACAAAAGTTGGAAATGTGTGAAATAACATAAATCCATAGTCTCTTTCTAGTGATGAATTTAAGCAATTTATGTTTGTGCAACTTACCTCCCTTAGTGTATGGAAAGGAGGTTCTCCACTCCTTGATACTGCTTTTATGCAGAATTATATTTTTGGTTTTATAGCTGTAGTACTATTCATCCTTAAGACTGCTCTGTAGGCTTTCTGTTGTTAATCATTTGGACCAAAATAAGGTTGCTGTGCAAAGGTCACGACATCAGAAAACAATTTTAAGATGGCGTTAAAACTTACAATAGAATCAAACTGCAGGTTTAACAAAAGGAATTTTTAGTTAATCTGTCTGACTCTGAGCTGTAACTAAATAATTAGTTTTAAAAGAGGTAATCAAAGGAAAAAAATGCAGTCGACCCTTGAGCATGTGGTTTTAATACAAGTTACAAATGACAATAATGGATCAGAATGCAACATGTAATAAAACATAACATACTTTCAACAAAAACAGATCACACTGGACTATCTAGCAACAGGATTTCTAAACAAGGAAATAGATGTGTCCACTTTAATGAGTCAGTTTTCCTGGCCAAGGTATATTGATGTCAGCTGCAACTTTTGTGGAAGAACTTTTCAAAATGCAGTTCAAGGAAGAACACTGGTGAGTTTTTTAAGACTTAATTCCTTTTGTGCTACAATCACTATCCCGCTAAAGACTGGGAAATGGTGACAAGCAAAGCAACTGTTTTGTTTGTTTTTTTTTCCCCGAACTTTGAAATTTGCTGTATCTACCCAGAAGGCTGCATGGACCCTTAACATTTGCCAAGGCACACACTGCCTTCTAGAAGACCAAAGAATCAATGCCATTTATGAAAAGTTTGGAAGGAGCATTCCTGCATTCACTGCATGTAAAAATAAGCTGCGTGGCAGATACAGGCTATGTGTGTAGTGCTAAATTTAGCGAGAGGAATACAAAAATTCTGTTCCCCAGTATTCCTAGGCACTACTCTGTTGGAAATAGAAAGCTGTTTTTCAGATACAGACAGTGGCAGACACATCAAAAGACAATGCCAGCACTTGCACTTGGTTCTGTTAGACAAAAACTACAGAATTAATAAGACTCATAGACAATTTGCAAGTTAGGGTCTGAAAGAAGAGATGAACGTGGCTCTTCTCAAGTAATAACTGTTTTGAAAGCCAACTGACGTTAACCAGGTATCAAACATGCAGTTAAGTCAGATAATTTTATCTGAAACAGTGATACAACAGACATAATAACCAGAGTTTCAGTAATTAGGAAAATAACACAGCTTCCTCTTTTAACTGCTGTTTCCAGTTAGGTCTTTTCCATACCAATTGTGAATGATTCCCATTCCCTCCCTCTCTCAAAAAAAAAAAAAAAGGTAAAAACAAGTTTCTCTTCTCAAAGCCTGATGTTATCTGTTAAAGACTGAACAGCTAAAAATTATTTCTATTTCTCAAAAGGGACCAACATTGAGTGAACAGAGCACCTAAAACAATAAGCTGCTGAGGTACAGCCAATTGAGTATGCTAAAAACCATCTAAAAATTATACTATTAATTTCTGGAAGTTTAACACACAGAAGAAGAGAAAGCAATCCAGAAACTACAAAGACTTAACAACATTCATTCACTCCTTTTATTTAGTTTTCCATGGAATCTGCCAAGTTGGAATATATTAGTATGCTCCTGCTGTTAAAAAAAAAAAAAAAACCATGAAAAAAGACTAGTGGAATGAAGACAATGTTAAATTCTGATACATCTATCATGTTCATTTAGAGCCCTTATTATTATTATTATAGGACACTGGAATTACATGGTAAATTCGGTCATAGTTTATGCCTCAGCTAACAAAGACATTAACTGAAATAATGAGAATACAAGAATTGATTGGTGTGCATGTCTTCTTAAAAGCCAATCTGCAATAAATAGGCAGTGTTTTTCATTGTCATGCAGGAATGATAGTGCTCTCTCTACTTACTTCAGAGTATTCATGTTTTTCAAGTGCTGGCTGGCTGAGGGTTTTTTCAGAAAATAAGATGATAAAAGGTGAAAGCTCGATTTATAAATGTTAATTTAGAGCATGCTATGTTTAAATTTTACACTTTAACAGAAAATTATCACCCTAGTTCCATGCCTTAATGTTCAACAGCAACTTTTTAACCTCCCTTGTATGGTGAGGCATTGTGAACCCACATATACTGTAATCAAAAAATCAACTCTTTATGCCACTGATGTTAAATTCACCTGTTATGTTAATAGGCATGATCTGGCCTTAAGTGCATGCCACCATGATACTGAAAATAAGAGGTTTTAATCAACTATGCTGTGGCTTAAACACCACTTTTCAGATGTAACTCTACATCAGTTATTAATTTTTAACGTATCTTAATACCCTAAAAATATACAAATTAAAATAAATTACTCTTATATATTTCTTTATATCAAAGAAGACTCTTCAAACTCTTACAAAAAACAGTCCAGAGGTAAATGTGTGTCATATCCCAACAGTCAAGAATTTTAAGTAATTGATATTATTTCCAAGTAGTTTGCTTCTTTCAACACACAGTTTATTGCCTCTTCTTCATTTATTACTTAGTTCACAGAAAGAAGACAGACCATTTTATTTCAGAAAAATGTTTCTCGACAAAGTGGACAGGTGGATTTGTTGCTGGACGTAAACCATTTGTACTGAAAAAGAAATAGCACAGCTTAATATATAAATGCAAGCTGAGTATCAAGAGCCTTGGTTTGTCACTGATAAAAAGGATTACTAGTGAATGAAGTTAACTATCAAAACATTCATTTTACTTAACACAAGAAACTGTTAAAAAGCCCTTTCCCCTTACTTGCACACATGTATGTGTGTGTATATACATATTTGAATGTGTGTGCATACACACACACTGTGTGTGCGGAAGTTTTTATTCTAAAAACAGACAAAAAGCACACATACACACAAAGTAATTCCTGTCCAGTCTAATTTTAGCCAAAAGTAGTGTTTTCAAAGCAGCAGGAATTCCTGTCTTGTGTGGCAATATAGGTGTCAACATGCTCTAGCATACTCAGTAACCATACAAAAATGCCAATGACATCTTGGATATAGTTAATTATCCAGATTAGCAGATCAGATGAAGAGCATGCTGCATAAATCAATTTTAACTTATTCTGTTTCCTTATCCAAGCTGCTAAGATGCTCCTGCTACACTCTAGCGAGATGTAACGGCTTATGTTTTAAGTGAATGCAAAATGGACTGTTCGAGTAGAATTCCTCTCTCATTGCATTTTAGCATAGTATTCATGCAAATTATTTTGAATTCACTTAATCCCAGATACTCCAGCAACACAATGGAGAATTGATGGCATTGCAGTAAAACAACCTGCCTCAAACTATTAAAGGATATTTTGCCTATTTAGAAGGTTTTAGTGTAGGTACTTACCAAGCAAGCTGAATGAAACTTTTTCTTGCATGTTCTGCAAGCTTTTTTGGGCAGAGAATAGTTGGAACCATGAATGACTGAAAAACAGATCATGCAATCTTCGATGCCCTCAAAACGTTTATCCACATTATTTTTCCACAAAGATAAGCCTTCCATAATACTTCCATTCTAACAGAGGAAAAACAGTTATTGCTATTATAGAATTCCTTCAGAATATTCTTACTGTTATACTTAAGTACATAAAGGAAATTAAGCCTGAAGACTCTAAAATCTCTAGTTGCTGGCAACATGTGCAGTTAAGTAATTTACAAAACCAACATATGAAATACAGATAGTAGTTTAACCTTTAGAAATGCAAACAATCCTTGCAACAAAAAGAATGCACTTTCGATTTCAGAATTTTAATTCACCATTTTCTCTCCTTTGTTCTAAACAGGGATGATGCAATTTCAGCAACCACCAATCTCAGGTACATCTATATATATTTTTCAAACTATAATTGAGATGGCATTGCCACATGCTGTGACTACTGGCCCATGCCTTATGAGACCTTACAATTCTCAATTTTGGCTATAGATTTATCAGGACTAACTAGACAGAAAAAAAAGAGGGAGATAAAATTTTAACGTCTAGAGAGAAGCAGATTGTAAGAGTAACCAATTCTATAAAGAAGTTTGAGATCTGAAGAGATGCATTATATAAATCTAAATAGTATATTACTAGGAAAATTCTCTTATGCTTTCAAAACTAGAGGCTTTCTCTAAACTCACCTGATGTGTAAGGTAAGTGCTTAACTGCAGCATCCAGTTGCGCCATTGCTGAACAGCCACACCAACTCTCTTTCCACTCTCAACTATTATAGACCCTAGTGGGTAATTTGATGGAAGCTGTATTATTAGTTCAATAAATATATCATCAACTGAATAGGTAGCAATGACTTCCCGTGCAGCAGACCGAGCTTTTACCTATGAAAAAAATGCAAATATTAAAAATGTTTACAATCAGAGAGGTGCATGTCCTTCTGTAGCCTTTTTAAAATATAAGACCTGTAAGTACTACAAACATTAAATAGTTTTCATAGACTTGGAAAATGTTTTTCTCAAAAGAAAAAAGTCACTTACATCTTGGCAATCTAAGAAATTAAGAGCCATTTTTCAATCTGATGGCTGATTATATTTTTAATGAGCCAAAAAGTAGTATACTGGCAGCAAAATCTGCTTACCTCTTCTACTTTCCCAACATTCATGAAAGCCATGCTTTTCTAACTTATTCAAAACACAATGCTCATAAACAGCAACTTACTATATCGACAGCAAGCTAAATTATGTTCTCATCAGCCACATGGAATATTAAAATGCAATCATGTAAAATACTGTAATAGCTAAGAAACAGCATTTATTTCAAGTTCTACAAAAAGTAAAATAAAAAACAGGAACAAGAAGTCTTACTAACCGTCATGCCGTTAAATAGCTGTGTGCTAGTCTGAACAGAAGATATTTCCTGTGAAGAAAGCACACTGCTGACATACTTGCTTGTAAATTTATCCACAACATTGAAGACACGTTTCTCACAGCTATTCCACCAAAGCCTAACCATGGCTGGCAAGTCTTTCAGTGTTATATGATACACAGAACAAGCCAAATGCGGAATCTGGGATGACAGGGCTCCTGTACCTGTGAGAGAAAAGAAAGGACATTGAAATACTCCAACACATTAGTCACAAATGTTGGTACTTCTACACCATGTACAAAAAAACCCACTGATATCAATATAACTGCAGTAACTGAAATTTTGTTTACTTCTGTATTTCTTACTATAACTGCCTGTTTGACTCCACCTTTCTCCATCTGTCTTGTTTCTTTGTTTCTCGGAGTAACACTTAATGGAAAAGCATCTTCTAACTTTAGAGGATGAACACTAGGTAGAATACCCGAAAATCAAGAATAATTTTACATTCTGGAAATTTCAAACTGCTTACTTTGGAGTGATATTTGGAGTGCATTTGAGGTTTGCAGTGCTCTACAGAAGCGCATAAAGAGATGATCTAGTACTTGATCTAGTGGCTGGCAAACCTGCCTCTGGCAGGGGGGTTGGAACTTGATGATCCTTGGGGTCCCTTCCAACCCAAGCCGTTCTATGATTCTGTGATGAGGGACGTCTTTCTCTCAGA
Organism: Numida meleagris; assembly: GCF_002078875.1. Lineage (NCBI taxonomy): Eukaryota > Metazoa > Chordata > Aves > Galliformes > Numididae > Numida > Numida meleagris. The sequence goes on from NC_034409.1 coordinate 101,936,057, forward strand.
ACGTTGTGTTAGTAAGTCCCCACACTACCCTATTTCTGCCTTCCTGTCATCCAGATAAACAGCTTTGCAACATGCAGTGATGTTCAAGCACAAAACTAAGAAATGAAAACTCAGTATCTTTGTAGGTACATCAACAGATGTATCAACATCTATACAGGTACATTAAAAAAAATTTTAATGAAGTAACTTTCAAAACTACTTCTCTTTTCTGTGTTTCTTAGCTAGAAAAAGCGGCAGCTTATCTCATCAGAATTGATCAAGAGTCTTCTGAAAACAATGGTAAAAGCAACACAGATGATTGAAAATATTTAAAATATATATTCAAATATATTTTTGATTTTGTTTGTATATATTCAAATAGAAAAATAATCAATTTAGCATTAAGAAAATAAAAACAATGGAGAAATCCCAGGGTAGATCGCATATTTTTGTATTTTGGTATCTTTGCATACATAGAGAAAAAAATACATCATCACTACTAGGTAACTAATAGCATTGTTTTGATTTTTTTTCTGTTAAATATTTCTTTGAGCTTCAAATGGGGAATTATTGGGAAAAAAATTAAACACATTTGTGTTTATGTACACGTGTATATCTATTTTATAGGTAAAATCTACTTTTTTTTTTTTAAGCCTGAAAGTATCAAAACTCTCTCAAATACACAAGTATTATTTTTACTAACCTTTGACATCTAAATGAAGCTCTTCAGTAAAGAAGGTTTTTGTATCCTTATTTGGAACTTCTGAAGTCATTCCAGAAAAGACAGGGTTTTCAGGCATTAGCCTGAACAAGTGATAAAGCAGTTTGTTCAAGCTTTTAGTTCTTCTAAGGTATTGTGAATAGAGAACTCGCAGCTGATGGTGTTTGAACAAAGAAACAAACAACAAAAATAAGAAAAAAAACAAAAACAAAGATGAGAATAAAAAATTTATTCTGCAAATAATACAAGTATGTTTCTATATGGAGAAAAAGCTATCCTGAGATTCTGGATGAGTGTTTAGAATAGCGACTCAGTTCTTTGTAACCTTCTGAATGATTTGAAGATCATAAAATCTCACAAGCTTGTTTAAAACCAGCAAAAAGAAACATACATTAATGAATGCTAAAGCTTTATTACTCTAATATTGCCATCCCTAACAGACATCTAGATCTACTGATGCTTTTGGAATGGAATCCCACTAAGTCCAAAGGAAGCAGGACAACATATAATTAGAAGAAAGAGGACAAATAAAATCTCAATACCCGCATCAAGTAAACATAATAAAAATTAATTTGAAAGGAAAAAAAACTGAGTATATACCTGAGAAGAAGCCGCTTTGAAGAAAGTTAATGTTAACTTCCAAGTGAGAAGATATCCTAGAACAAGGCAGAACTCATCACTCAGGGGCTGAATAACTGCGAACTCCCCAACCGGAATGCATTCTAGGATGTTTTCTAGTAAGAGCTCTTGAGTGGCAAGGACAGACATAAGAGCTGCTGGAGGTGATCTATGGAAAAATATTATCTGACATTGTAAACTGAAAACTTTAGCAGAGCATTAGCTGAACTTATATGCACAACCTTCCCAGCATCCTTTAAATAAAGCAACATAGGTAGAACACAGAAGGGGTCTTTTGTTACAGGAAAGCTTATTTTCAGATTCACACGCCACTGCTAGATCTTAACAGTTCTTTCTCCTGTAAAAAATAGTTGATCTCTCTCCTCCTCAGAAGAAGGATATAAACGAAATACTGTTCACAATCTGAAAAGATGAATTTAGTCTATGGCTGAGCTGATTTAAACTCCATCATGGAACACTTAAATTTTTTCTTCGGTCAAGTCACACCAACAATGGAGCAACTTATGTGTTGGGTGTGGGTTTTGGCAATGGATTAAAACACCTTTTACACCTCTGTTTTAAAACATGTTATTAATCACTGGACTGCGGTAAATAAATAAAATCAGTTATCCTATTCCCTGTTCAAATTGTTGACTTCTTCAGATTCAATCTATAAGCCTATAATCTATAGAATCAATCTATATAAAATATCCGGGTCAATTTTGGAGAGCTCCATTTTTAATTTGGTTTGAGGATAAATTCATCTAAAAGGAATAATCCATGAAGTTGAAGCTACTGGTGCAGCTAGAAATATTCTCAATACAGCAATCCAGTTTAAACATCTCTGGAGATTTTACAATGGAACATGTATGGTCCAATTACTTTAGTAACTGGATCCAGAAAACAATTACAAATACTGTTTCCAGTTTTAGTAAAAAGATAGATGTAATCAACTATATTGTATATTTTCAACATTCATACTTCTTATTGTCATTTTAAAGTTATTAAAATTAAAATTAAAAATTATTTACATTTTAACAGCTTCTGAAAGACTACTACTGTGCTGCAATTCTCTTTCAATAAATAGTAACATGGACAACAGTATCAAAAAGAAAAAACATGAGGAGAAAACGCATACAATACTAATTCCTCCTCTTCATCACCATAGGACTTCAGATCTTCATCATCAAATTTAGGCAATTCAGGCATTAACCTATAGAAATATGAAAAAGAAATCAGATTTAATTTTTAGTTACTTTTAATGTATCCAATGCATAGCTTTTTTAATTATCAATGTCAATATTATTGGCAATGAATAAAATCAAGCAATTATTTTTGAATAACATCATGAAGTCTTAAAGTTATGTCATTCAAAGCCGGTTCCTAAATGACTATAGCTAAAGAGCACGTAAGCCTTGCCTAGTTCTCCAAACCTCCCAAACACTTCAAGTTGTGCTATAAGAAACATCTCCATCTCAGAACAAAGCTCTTACAATGTAATGCCTCAGTATAATGGTAGCTTCTCACACTCCTCCCAGCTGCTTCACAATCTGCATTTTGAATAGTCAAAGGCACATAGCAATCTTTAAATTCTACATTTGCTCTTTTTGTATTGGAGATATCAAAAATGTTCACAAGAACATGACACATTTTTCTTTACTTTCTTCATTTTCTTATTTAAGTTAGTCAAAATAAAAAGGTCAGACTATTCAATGATAAATATTCAACTGTGGTTACCAAATCAAACCTGGTATGTTTCAGTTTACATTTCAGGATTTTAAAAGTACTAAAATATGTGCTAAAAATAAATAACTTTACAGTTACAACAATATCTATTTAACTGTGGCATAGAAAATAAAATTGTATTTTCATGTACTGCAGGAAAACTTCTTTGTATGTATTTAGTTTACTTTTATAATTAAATTTAGCATTCATGGCTTTACATCACGTGCTCTATTCCAGAACACAAGTTGTCCAGTTAAGCATTTACTTCCCATAATGGCATATCAATTTGCTAAAGATGTAAGTGCCTGTTCTAGAGCACATTTTAAAAATAAATAAATAAGGGGGAAGGAAGTGAAAAGAGTGAGACATTTCTTGACTCTTACTTATACAACATGTGGTAGACTGAAATCTGTACAGATCTAGCCCGGAAAAGCAGCAATGGAGATAATGTATTTAACAGAGTCTGTAGATTATCTGGAAGATTTGTTTTCTGGCCTGCAACAAACTTTGCTGGTAGCTTATGGTTTAACAACTGGTCCTTCGAGATGTAAGTTAGAGCTTCACCCAAAGATGTTAACACTGAGTTCTGAAAGGAGCCTTCAGCTGCAGTTTTCGTTTCTCCTATATAAAAGAGACAGGCAAGCACAGTGAATGGATATTATCATAAACAAGCATAACTAGAAGCAACCCAGACTACAATTATAAGAATCTATCTTAAAAGCAACGCAATATGATTACTTCACTAACTAGCATGTGTAGAAAAAAAACAATTTTACATTTATGAACTATAAACATACTATTATGTTAACATTATATTCCTATGAACTAAAAAATATGGCCCATCAAGTTCTATTTCAGAATAGCCCTATTATGTATCTCCAGCGGCCTTCCTGCCAGTTACTGTATACTCACCTGTGACTTTCACCAACAGAGGTAACAGCAAATTGTGAATTCCTTCAGAAAAGAACTCTTTCCATTCACTGACCAAGTTCACAGGAAGGTTTTCAGTAGTCTTAGAAGCTGCAGATTCAAAGTAAGCACTGAGGGCAGATGCCAGGTCACAAGTGACACAGGCAAAAATCTGCACAAGTGGGACATGATAGAGTGAGTGGTTTTCTGATGTTGTCTAGAAAGAAAAAAAAATAAGAGGAAGATTTCATAAATTCGTAATTTGGTTTAAAGTAGATATTTTACATTCCTTCCCTATACCCCAAAGTACAATTTTACAGAAGACTCAATTGCAAAGACTATTTTATAACTATTTTAAAAGTTTGAAAATGTAATCTGTATTTTAATAAGACATACTGAAATGAACTTAAGTCTCACCATTGTTTAGAATCCTAGACTGCTTCCCTTACATGACCTTCTTTATAATGATAGACAAAAACTGCCACCAAGTGGATTCAGAAAGAAATGTAAGCATCTGTAGCTTTTCCACTGCACTTGTGCAGCCAAGCAAGCCAAAAATGCAATGTGAAATCGTCTCACATTTCCAAACATAAAACTGTACCCATATCACGCCTACATTTCCAAATTGCAGGAAAAAAAAAAATCTATAAAAACATAGTTATTTCCCAGTCTAATTTTGAAATTCCTCCTTCCTCATTCCCCATCCCCAGCCTAAATTAGCCTACTATGTTCCAAGAGCACTGAAAGGATTGCATTATAAACTGCAATGTAATGGTTAGTAATAGTCTCTTTCATATTACCTCCAACCAAGCCAGCATGGAGCACATGATAAAGTCCCATTCAGTATCAGCCAAAGGAGCTGTAGAATACTTCAGCAATAAGGGAAGGTAGCGGACCATCTCTATGTTGAAACCAAGCAGCTGAGCACTTGTTTCTTTCAGATTGCTGAAATAAAAATACAACTAAAGCTTACACATTGTCATGTTGTAACTGAAAGTATTTGTTTCATCGCCTTTGCTTCTCCACTTAGGACACATTAGTCTTGTACCAGGCTCTCTGCCCTACATGCTTTAGACACTTTGCCCTTCAAAATGAGAATCCTACATTAACTACCAATTCAAAAAAAGTCAGTCTACAGGTACAAAACAGATGATCAGAGGTACTTGCTCATTTGTATGTTATTTTAACAGATTCCTAAAATTGTAAAATTTACACATTCACCCAAGTGATATACCTACATAAACTGTGAAATGTAGCAATTTTAACAAAATCAGTGCAAGAAAAATAGTTTTTTAATTAATAGTCGACGAAAAAGCTGACGTAAAGCCTACGTAAAACCTATGTAAAAGCATAGAGCTCAGCAGAGCTAGCAGTTGGCAACCCTCCTTGTGGCAGGGCAGTTTGAATTTGATGATCCTTGAGGTCCCTTCCAACCCAATCCATTCTATGATAAGCCCTCAAGAGTCCCAGTATTGTAAATTATCTACAAAATGTGCTGCCTGGATTTTTCTCACTACAAAACAAATACTGGTACATTTTAACTCCTTGCTGGAAGTTTAGCTTTCCAAGTTACAATGTCAGGTCCAGAACTTTAGAAAACTTTGATACCAAACTTAAGTGTCTTTCTCCCGTCTTAAGCAATCAGAATTTTGAACTGAATATTCAGCTACACCAGCAAAACTGGTCAGCTCTGTATGCTCTGAAAACAACCTAAAAGAGTTCCTAGTTTCCCAGCTTTGCTTACACAATTACTGTCAAACATATTCAGTCTGGAGAAGAGGAGGCTCAGGGGAGACCTTATCGCTCTCTATAACTACCTGAAGGGAGGTTGTAGTGAGCTGGGGATCGGCCTCTTCTCTCTTGTAACTAGTGACAGGACGAGGGGGAATGGCCTCAAGTTGCACCAGGGGAGACTTAGGCTGGACACTAGGAAATTCTACTTTTCTGAAAGAGTGGTCAGGTGCTGGAATGGGCTGCCCAGGGAGGTGGTTGAGTCAACCGTCCCTAGAAGTGTTCCAGAAACATTTAGATATAGCGTTGAGAGACATGGTTTAGTGGGGTTATTGGTGGTAGGTGGATGGTTGGACTGGATAATCTTGTAGGTCTTTTCCAACCTAGCAAATTCTATGATTCTATGATATGTAAGAAAGTCAGCCTGTGTTCAGGTAATTCCCTTCAGTATGACTTATTAGATACTTAAACAAAGCTATCTTAAACCGCAAGATGAAGTTCAACAAAAACTTAAAAATATAGTATTAAAATGGTGGATGACAGCTTTAACTTCTTATTTTGTTGATCTTGTTTGAGTTCACAACCACCCTGTATTTCTAAACTGTTTAGAAACTGGAAAAAAAGAAACACTGCAATTATCTCAAAGTTGCACCCACCAGCTAAAGAGGAAGCTGTCCTCATTATCATTTTTCCAAGATATTATGATTTTTAGTACTCCAGGTAAGAGGTGATCACAACCAAAACTTCTGTCATTCAAGCAGGAATTCAAAATGGAGAGACACCCAAAAGCACCTACAATACAATAAAAATATTATCCCTCAGGAGATGTTAATTATCAAGCTAAGACAAACATTAGAATTATGTATCAATTGGATACTTAATATCATAAAAGAAAATAGTTTAGCTGCTGTCCAAACTTTAATATTCAATCCACAGATGCCATCGTTAAATCAGAAATACCGTCACCAGCCTAAACGTTCAAACCAATAACCAAAAAACTCCTGTAAGATTCAGAACAAACTAAGCCTGAAGAACAAGCATTATGGTTAACTGTAACGATAGAAACATTCTCTTCAATTGCTGCACAAAACTAACACTGAACATTTCCATACTTCAAGGACATTCATTTGAAAGAGCTCATGTGAAAACATGAGGACACTACCAAGGGACAGATGTCAACAGTTTAAAACAACCAGAGAGTTTTTTTCAATTTAAGTGTAGTCCTGTTAAAAAAAACAGAAGCAAACAAATCAACTTTCAATTTTTCTTATGTAGACCATAGTCAGTAAAACGATGTGCAAGACATCATAAAAAAAGCATAGAGGTTTTTTTTTGTTGTTTGTTTGTTTTTTTAAGATCATGTGTAACTCCAACACACAGAAGGATTTTGTGTATTTATGAAGACTTCCTTAAAAAATAATAAGTTTGTGAAAACTAGCAATTTTTTCTACAGGACATTCAAAGCAACTACAACACATCTCAATCACCTCCTTAAGTAATTTTTCAAAAGCTGTTAGAGATGCAGATACAGCAGCTCTGACTCAGCACATGACATGACATTCACTATATGAACTGCTCAAAATTATACATAGACTTCAAAGGAGTTCTCACTGAAGCATCCAAAACTAGTCACAACGCTACCAGTAAACCAGTATTTTGCATGCTGTGTAAAGCCTAAATGATGAAAACTCTAATATTTACAAATGTGCCTAAATCAGATAGATCAAACAAGAAAGGTGTATCAAAATACTTTTGACTGATATTGTTGATCTTTAAGTTCTAATTTTGGACCAGGCATGTATAGCTGTACTTCCTTAAGAAGACAGAAAACCAGAATGCCAAACAGCCTAGAAGAAATACACAAACTGCTAGCACACTCATTTCTAGTAAAATCAATATGATTGTAGTTAATTCATATAAAAGCAAACATTACTACAAAATAATGTTCTATAATGAAGTGCGCTGAGGTAGAAAACCATACTGACCATCAGTACTGGAGAGTTCTGTCTGTGTACATGTCATAAGTTTGGCCACGCAGTGGAAAACAAGTTCTCTCTTTTCTTCCTCGATTAAAAAGGGTGATAGGCACTGAAGTGTATGCAATCTGCCCTCTGTTAATGGCAGAAACCTATTCAAACAAGCAGAACATCAAAAATAAACAAATCCAAAATTTTAGCTGGTAAACAAAATGCTAACTGGTTCATATTGATCTAGAGGCCACTTAATAGCCTGCGATGTAACTAATCCCACACACTACACAGTGTTTAGTTTTTACATATCATATACAACTCAATTTTCAGTCTTCAGATGTCAGTCACCAGAATCAGTATTGTTTAACATCATCAGTATTTGTAATGTAAATTTTGCTTAAGAGATCACAGGCAACAGTATTTAGATACCCTTCGCTCGTCTTAAAAAGCTTTTTCATCTCACAGGGTACAGCATTTTCTCCATGAATCACTTTGGCCATGGTTAAGGACCAGAGTCTTCCATGTTCCTCTGACCTTCAAAAGAAGAAAACAGACTCTGGTTAATATCTATACATAAGCAGCTCACAACACAAGTGTTTGGATGAAGTATGAATCAATATACAAAAGGAAATGTTGTAGCACTTAATAGAAGTGCTTAACAGTGAATACTCTACACACTGCAAAGTATAAAGACAGAGCTAAGGGCTGAGGTTTTACTTGTCCTGACATACCTATCAAATATTGTTTGCTGAAGATTAGTTGTATTACTGAGCACACTGAACTTCTGATACGAGATCTGCATTTCTTCTAACATATGAAGATACTCCTGAAGCAGATAAGGAGGATTCTCCAATTCTTCAATCCATTGTAATGAATACAACAGTTCTGCAACTAATTAAACAACAAAAGTAACTGCTGAGTATATTCAATGCGTAAGTAAGAAGTTTGCTTTTTGTTATTGTTGTTGGGTTGTTTTAATGTACTTTTAATGTACTAAGACAATGACGTTTATGTACAATCTCAGATACTTCAGAGCCCGAACTGGGTATTTGCCATGACATCATAAGAGACAAAAGAAGAAAAAGCAACAATAAGCTACCCTAGACGTTTGGGAAGTTTTAAAGGAAATCAAGCAAACAAGAACTTTAAATCCTCTCCATACCATTTTTTTTTAATATGCATTTCTTGCAGACAAGGCAATCAAGATCTAAATCCAGGAAAAAAACAAACAAGAACCACAACCAAATCTGATGCTAATAGATAGTTAGTATGTGGTTAGTTTTGTTGTTTTCTTAAATTGGCTTACAAAGACCTACATTGAACAATTACACTTTCCTTCACAGTGGGACATCTAGAGGTAGAACTGTTAATTTGACAATGCTGTCTCTGATCTTAGATTTTTATAAATCAAAGGAAATGAAATTTCATCCAGCAGAAATCAGAAAAGTTACAACTAAACACTGAAGGCTTTTATTTGATGGCATGGTTACAGCTGCTGTTGTCCACTCATTCCAATGCACCATATATGCTTTGGCAATGAACAGCTTTGAGGTTCACTGTGAATTCAAACTTCCCTAAAATTGAAGTCCTGTTGAGGTAGCACGTATATAAAGCAAAAGGCCCTAAAAGTATAAATACAGACTCATACTTTTAAAGGAGACCTAAAGCAAATATATACATATATTTCTAATACTCATATGCCAGACTAATTATTCAATTCTAAATAAACTTGAGTTGACAATTAGAACCACTACAAAATCAAATTCCATCAAGTTTTACCACTGTAACTTACTTATATTGTCTATTTTCTTTCTTTCAGCATCCTCATTTTCCTTCAACATATCATTTTCTAGTACAAGTAGCACCATTTTACTTAATAAGGCTGAAGTACACAGATGTCCTGGAAGTTTAGTTGTCCCACAGAGCTTAACACATGATCCCAAATGCTCACAATTCATACTCAGCCTTCCTTCCAAAAGAGGTTTGTGCATCCACTGTAATATATGCATAAAAAGTTTATGAACAAATAACTGACATCTTAGTGATACACAGAAGACGAATGGTTTATTTAATGTTAAAAAATTCACAACAATTACCAAATAACCACGGAAGATATAAATTAACACCAAGAGCATAATACTGAGGTTCACTCACTCAAGTGTATAAGAAATAAATCCACAGCAGTTACTTGAGACTGCATTGTTCCCTCAGAAATAAATACATACCTTTAGAACACCACACATCTTACAAAAAAACAGTAGGGTTACTGAAGATTAGTAGTTAGACAGAAAATAATTTGTCTCCCCCAATCTAGTCCTGGCAGCATTTTGTTTACAATCAGCACATTATGTTACCCCGCAGATATTAGAGCTTTGCAAAAAATAATCTTACAGAATAATTAACTTAAAAGAAAATCTTCATGAGATATATTCTGTCGGATAAAATTTCAGAGTTGTGAACTAAGTTGCCAATGTTTCATGCTAAAAAGTATAATTTCACAGATTTTGCTCGTCTCCAGCAGTACAAATGGAGCCATAAGCATACAGATTTTGTCCTAAAGCAGGGGTAAAGACCAAGAGAACCAGAGGACATGCGCTGATATGTATAATCATACTTGTGTCCAATTACATGATGCTGCAGGTAAGATAAACTACAACACAAAAGTCAATTATCATTTTCATACCTCAGCAGAAAGAGACTCACGCAATTTCTCCCATTCAGATCTGCTGGGCATAACATGCTCAACATAAGCTCCCACAAGACATCCAGACTGTCTGTCAGCTTCCAGAAGTGTAGACAATAAATCGCTAACTGCAGAGATCAAAACCTGAAGGCTGAGAATAACAAAAAATGCTGCAAACAAGTTTGGCACTATCCAGTAAAATCCCGTTGTTTTATACAATACAAAATGCTACTTACGTGCTATGCTTTAATTATGCTTTTAAGCCATAGTTCCCACCTCTGACATACTTAAACTCTAAATAATGCAGACACCAAGTAAATATGGAATTGCACAGCTTTGATCTTCATTTATTTTGGAGAAACAGCATATTATGACATGGACAAGTACATCACAATTACCTTTTGACATCCAAAGAGGAAGACTGAATTTGATTCTTAATCCACAGTGCAGATTTATACAAAAAGGTGCTCTGATTCTGCATACTCCGAAGCTGACAAACAAGTGAATTTACTCCACATATCCAAGTGTGCTTTAATTTGCAGACAAGCAAATCTATTGTAAAAGTAATACAAATAATTGAAAGAAAATGCATCTTACAGCAACGATCACATGTCTAAAGGTGCTAGAGCAAGTAATTCTCTTTCCTACATGATTACATACGATCACTGTTAAGGACAAATATGTAAATCTCTAGGTGTGGAACAATTTTAAATTAACCTTTATACACAAATAATATTTTATCTGAGATTAAGAATGATTTTTTCACCCCTCTAGCTAATAAACCATCTCACAACAAGACCTAAGAGGTAAGTAAAACAACTGAAAAAAAAATAACAGTACAAAACCAGACATGGTCAGAAATACAATTCTTTTTTCAGATCACCTGTTAAATGTGTAGCATCCTGCCTCTGAGCGCACAGTTGGAAGATGGTAAGCAGCAAGTCTTCTGAGGATGGCATCAGTAAACACCCTTTAACTGAACTGAAAAAGCTTGAGGCTACATCACAGATGAAAGACACTGATGGTTCGGTATTTCCAGCTTCTGAAAGGTCCTTAGCTTTAGACAAAGCTGCTTGAAGTTTATCAATAATCCTTTCGACATAAATTTCACCAATCAAAGATTCTATTGGGATTAGGAAAAGGACAATGAGCTTTGATAAGCTGACAAACATAATCTCTCAAAGACATCTTATCAGTATGTACTTACCTGCTTTTTATTTACTAATATTGCATGCAAAAATCAAGTGCAAAGTAGTTTCAGTCTCATGTATACCTCAATTCTCATTCAACAGCCATCTTGGAACACACAGCCAAGGATCCTTATAGTCAAATACCCTTTCTCTATCTAAACCAGCTTAGATAAAAGACACATGAACAGAGCAAATGCAGGGTGATACCTTTAACCATTCTCTGTCTTCCTAATTTCTGGCAATCCATTGTGAGCCAAAGAATCCACCTGGACATTAGATATAATTAACCCAGTCAGATCCATCTTCTACGAATATCAGTCCCTTTCTGACTGAATCTGTGTAGGCTACTCTCATTTATACTCAAACTCCACAGCATACTGCTGCGTTGAGTTCCACTAATAATCAACTGTATGAAGAAGCATACCTATGTCTTTCCTCAAGCTTTAAACGTAGCAACCTCAGGTTCTTCTCTTTTAAGAAACAATGAGAAAATCCTTCCTATTTGCATTTTCCACATGAATTATGGATTTTATGGCTCTTTATCACAAACCCCTTTGTAAACTTTCTTTGTAAGCTGAAGAGTTCTCGTTCATTTGATTCTAAACAGAAACCATCACTTTTGTCCAACATGTTCTTTGGGTATTTTCTGATTTTATTGCAGCCTTTTTTTTTTTTAAACATTTAAGCGATCAAGAATATTGAAGTGACCAAAACTACACACCATAACAAAGATATTGACATACTAGTGCTAATAATGATATTCATTGGTCCTCAGTTCTTCTCACAGCAGCTGCTGCTAGAAATCTGTATTCCTATTCTCTTTCCTGAATTTTAACAGTTTATTGAAGAGAGGAAGTTACAATCACGTTCTCACCTTTTATATTAGTCCTGAATTTCAGTTTTATTTTTGTCAGTTAACCATTCAGTATCACAACATACTGCTACAGATCCCTGCATTTTTATTTTGATTAATCAGAATAATTTATCAGAAACAATTACTGCACTTTCACAATTTATCCCTATTCCCCTTTAATTCCTACCATTTAATAGGTTATTTATCCATGAAAAGCCCGTCCTTTTACTTCATGACAGTCTACCTTGAGAAATTCAGAAGAGAGAACACATCAAAAATCTTTCTGAAAGTCCATATACTCTACTTTGGCCTAAATAAGTAAGTCAAGTAGAACCCTTAAGGTCTCTTAGGCTTCATCCAGTGTGCAGTAAAACAGGTCACGCAGCACCCAACACTAAATTAATGCCCTGAGCTTAGCAATACCTTCAAGTTCTACAAGTTGATAAACAGCCAAGTCATTGAGAAATCAGCCCTAGGAAACCACTGAACCATAAGGAATCATGTTTGTTGAAGTTTCTGTCTGGAGAGAGGAAAGAGTTCTCCTGACGCTCCTCTACACCTAAATTTCCAGAATTCTCGTAACAAAAAAAAAATCAAGTCTAAGTGCAGTATTTACAATTCACAAACCCCAAAGATTAAAGATGTTTACCATTTTTAATGTGTTGTGACAACACCAAGCTCAGGACGGTCCACCTTTCTGAAGAGGATGATTCTGGTGAAGTTGCTATTTGTTTTAAACCCAGGTGACACAGATCATCTGCCAGCATTACAAGTCTTTCTCCAAGCATATCTCCTTTCAGCCAGTCAGAGATTAACGAAAGCTTTGTTGTGCTAGAGCATGCCTGAGTGACAAAGAGAAAATAATTCTAATAATCTTTTCAAGTTATTAACTTCATAATAGAAGTGAAAGATTCATACGCTGTCCTCAGAAACCACAAAATAAGCCTACACAAGCAGAGCAGAAATCCAATCCTGTCACAAACAGTAACTCTCTAGGTAAATATCTCTGTGATCATTCCACTAGTTTCCTTTTTGGCAAAAGACAAGACAGCAATTTATTGCTAGGCCAGACCTCTACTTCGGGGTGAAGTAAGACACCTTCTAAAAGCACTCCTTTTTTCTCTTCTCCAACTACAGAGCCCAGAGAATGCCTAAATCGAAGTAAAAAAGCCAACTTTTGGATAACTAAAAGTTTTGGCTGAAATAAAATTGATTTACAGCATCGAATTTCTCTAAAAACAGATGACAGTTCACGATCAGAAAAGCACTGTAAATAATAATGTGATAAAAGCTCCTAAAATACACAGTATCTGTGAGGAAATGCACTATCGTCAACCCAGTAGATCATTAGTCAAATGCTACAAATTTTTTGGACAAGAATTTGCAATATACTCCATATTTCATCCCAGGCAATCACTTACATACCAGTGTTTCGATATCCCTGTGCTTAATAATGGGATACTACCTTCTTCTTGTGCACGCAATGTACGGGTGATAATCATTTCACAGCACGCTGTCTAGATCCCTAATCCATCGCTATTTTATGGTCTTCAAAAACAATACAGGAGATGACATACTTATTTTCAAAGAAAACATGAAGTCAGTGATAATCAACAGAGAAAGATCACACAAATATAGGTGATGATCCTAAAATTATCGGTCTAATACCCAACTCCACTTTCTCAAGCTTTGAAGGGATGACTGGAAATGAATCAGGAATCCTTCTGGCTTAAAGGGCAAGCTGATCAAAAATAGAATGGACAAAGATGCAGGGAGGTTTTGTGTGCGTGTGTTTCTGTTTTTTGTTGCTGTTTTGTTTTTGTTCTTTTATTCCTGCTTTTTAAATTATCATTACTTTCTAAGACTAACCCTAGACTTAAATGGGGTTAAAACAAACACTTTGAAAGTATTGCTACATTCCTTTACAATTACTTAGAAAAAAAAGAAAGAAAAAGGGGACTAACATCTAAATAAAACCAGAGAAATATTAAAAACTAAGCAAAACAACAAAAAATAAGTCTAAAGAGGTACCTTCTGAATTATCTGGAGAAAAACAATCCATTTCAAGTCCATCTAGAAGAAAAACAAAATTCCAGAAAATTTAACATGAAGTATTTGCTGAACCTGAAGTATTTAATATCTTTCCAACTATTGGTTTTAAAATTTCATTTTCTGCGAGTGATAAGCACAAGTTGCTAAGTTTCAGTAACAAAGTTATTTATCAGTTATTTTGCTTCCCAAGTATCTCTCTAGCACCCAGACCAATAAAGGACTGTATTTAAAAGAAAGGCTTCCCACGACTAGCATAAAAGCACAAAGCATGACGAATAAGGTAGGAATAGAGAACTTCTGATGTTACTTTTATTTATATATGTAAACGTATATATAAACAAATGTTTAATATAAATATATATAAAAAAGTATGACTCCAACACTGTAATGTCAACTTTTTCTAAATCTACTTTTGTTAGGCTGAACTTTAACATGTTCACATAGAATATAACTCATTCCACATCCCCAAAATAAAAAGATTAAACAACCACATGCCACAGAAAAGTAACTTCAATAAAATCTAGTACGAAAATACATGAGACATACCTTTGTTAAATCATCAAGAATGACTTTCCTTTCATCATTACTGTTGCAACAATTAAGCACACTGTACAAAATATCAACCAGAAAATGCATGTCTTTCCTCCAGTCTTCTTTCAGCCAAGTTATTAAATTCACATACAGAAATTGTACAGATGGATTTTCATTATGAACTTTTATGTCTTCTTGGGATTCAGCTGGAGAACAGCTTGTGTTGCTTCCCTGCTCTAAAAGTACTTGAAAAACTCTGTTTGATGAAAAAGAGTTGAGGAGGGCAGAAAGGAATTTCAAATGCTGCTCTGACTTCTGTTCATTGACATACACAATACTCAGCTCAGAAAGGCTACAGACTAAATTTTCTAAAGGTTCTTTCCTTAGAATTGAACTATGCTGTAGGTCAGCTTGTATTTCAGAGTCACTATTATTCCTCACTTCCGGAATCTTTCCATTCTCTGTGCTCCTTTCAGATTCATCCTCATCTGAAAATTTTACTTTTAGAGATTTTCTGTTGTTTGGTTTTGTAGCAGTCTTTGGATTCTGAAGAAGTTCCAGCATATCAGATATGGCAAACAACGTCTTCTCATCAGCTTCCAACTTATCAACATGAAGTATACACATTTTTAAAAGATGGTCCCAAAAATTTGACAGTAGTCTCTGGAAAACTTCATTTGTATTATCATCATTGGTGACTTCAGCTTTAGCTTCCCAGGAGCTTAGTGTTTCTGCTATTTGATAAAATAACGGTCCATGTTGTAACCTGGGCTCCTGAAGTACAGCATCAGTTAGAGGAATTAGCTATAAAGGAAAAAAAATAAATTGATCCAACTAGAAAAGCTTTCTGTTGTTTATAATACCAGGAAATTCTGTAATTTTGAAAAACATTCTGGAAACCAAGACCAAAACCTCAGAACAATTAATGCTGAATTTATAGCAAGGAAAATATTGAACAACTTCGTAACATTACTTTTTTTTTTTCCAAAAAAATCTAGTGAGACTTTCAACAGAGAAATAAATCCTTACAGAAGTTGATGGTTTTCCTTAACTTCGAATTATTACAAGTACATGAAACAACACTAAGTAGATACCTGGTCATATATTAGCATTTGATGCATTTGCCTTTGTTCATCTTCTTCATCTATTTTCTGTAGTATGGCAAAGCGCAGACATTCCATAAATGAAGTTATAATTGCTGAACTTTCTGAAGGACTGGCTAGTGCTCGCTCACTTGACAACCTGTTGAAAGGTAACATTGGGAGGTGGGAGTGGGAACAATCAGTTGTCTGTGCTTCAGAGAAACCCAGTGTAATACTTTAATGCAACCTTGATTACGTTGCTTTTATCCAGACAAAACCCATTCAATTGTCAGATAGAAATGAATTCAACAGGACATGTTCAAAGAGTCAAAACAATAAAACCAGGTATGAAATACAAATTATATTAAAATAACTTTTTCATCTCGTTTCAATATTAAATAGAAAAGAAAAAAAACAACTACGTAAACTGAGAAAACTTCTCCAACCTAGTATACAGTTCACTGATTCAGCTCTTTGTCAAACCTCACCTGCAATTTTCTATACACACTGATCAGGTTTAGGTGTTCAAGAAATGTTTAGCTATTGTACTAAGAGACATGGTTTAGTGGGGAAATACTTGCGGTTGGTGGACGGTTGGACTGGACAATCTTGGAGGTCTTTTCCAACCTTGGTGATTCTATGATTTTACTATGCTGTGAAATGCTCTTACTCTTTTAAGCCTGTGGCTTATGTTATAATACAGAAAGAAAGGAATTACAGGAAAAAAAATAAAATCGAAGAAATACACAAAAACCCATCTGAAGATGGTTTCACCACAATCAGTTTGACTCGGAGCAACAGTGACGTTTAAATCACCGTTTAAAGACCACATGAAATTGCTATACAACACTACTTTCTCCAAGAACTCTGCTAATGATCACTTCACCATCAGTCAAGAAATGATTTTGGTTTAAATAAGCTCGGTTTCAATAATTTTAGTTTTTCAGAAAATGACATATATATGTTTGAGTACATAATGCATACATAATATGTAGATTACATTTGATAGACAGCTGTTTTTGACATTTTAAAAGGAGAAATATGGTAGCAGTTCAAATCCTTTAAAATCAATATAATGAGAAATAAACTTCCTGCACATAGTAGATTTCACAACCACAATGCTAACCCACAATAATCTATAATATAGTGAGACCTCTGCACTGGCAAGAGGAACCTGATCTCTCCAAAATGACTCAATTTGAAATTAATTTCCCATTTTTCCTTTTAAAACTTATCATGAAATAAACATAAAACTTTGACAAGGAAAGATAAGAATGCTTTTGGCAAGGAATACATAATAAAAAAATCACATAGGAGGTACAACAGGCAGGAATAACTGCAAAGGATTGACTTTAGCACTGGATATGCAAAAGTAATTTGAAAATGTTATTTTCAGATACCGTAGTGAAGAGAGTTTCCCCCCCCCCGCTCAAAAATACATGATACATGCATATTTAAATATCCTCAAGCCAAGAAATATAGTTACCTATGTTTAAATGCTTAAAGATTAGTCCTGTTCTGTTTCCAAACACAAGAGACTGATAATAAATAAATACAGTTTTTGGTTCGTACCCTTGAATTATTGAGCTGAAAAGAGTTCTGAAATATTCCAGCTTTGGTTCTGTGATGCCAGGAGGTACCTTGCTAATGAATGGCAAGATATTTGGGTATATAACAGTAGCTAGTCCTCGTCCACCTTCTCGAAGTACTGTCCACAGCTTTGGGAGAACTCCTTTTCTGGCATTTACATGACTCCAACAGTCCTAGAGAAAGAAATATACTTATGTAAATTAAATGAGAATATGTTGCTTTGGAGGAACTCCTTAGGTAGACATTTAATCTATCTGGTGAAGTTGTAGCTGAAGCAATTTACTGTAAAATTTAAATTTATTTGCCAGTATTTTTAAAAATCCTTATTTCAGCTTCCGAATTTTTATAAGTTACTGTGATAAAACTACAGTTAAACACTTCTTTTTAATGATCCCATACTTAAGAATCTTTAATAAAAAATCATTAGCATAACTGCTTCTATATTTAATTCTCTGTTCTTATCATTAAGAATAAGCATTGATATCAAAATCCTAACTTCAGAAGCATCACTAACTTCAAAACTTCCTGAAAAAATCTTCTGATGATTACAAAATACCTCAGCACTTTCTTCTCACACCTTAAAGATTTTTGTCCTCTGATTTATCATCGTTCAGGATATCTGTAACAAAACTGTTGAACATATATGATATATGTCTACGGGGAGCACTGCTTGTCTGCTGCTTAATTCAGTAAAGCTGGTATTTCACTCAAAAAGAAAAATAAAAAATTAAAATAAAAGTTTGGAACTAAGCATTAAATTAGAAGAGAAAATAAACAAATCAAAAAAGCACCGAAGGTCATTTTTGTAACCTTCTTTAACCAAGAAAAAAGTTCTATTTTTAATTCAACAGATTCAAGTTAATTTAATTAAATTTATCAATCTACCCATGCTGGGTACAACAGATTCGAAAGTCGCACCAATTCTCTAAGGAGCAAGGAGGAGTGTGAAGCACTGATAAATTCATGTTATTAATTAAGAAGAAAACCCAGATAGGCTGTTCTTCTTTATTCTACACAAATAACTCTGGTACTTGGTGAAAAATTAAATGTGACATCCTGCCCCTTAGGTTTATTACATTACCTCAATGGTGGCAATAGCATAAAGGACAGCTTCCCAAAGGGCAGGACACACCACTGCATCACCATCATCAATGCTGAGAAGAACAGCAGGACAAACTCTTGGTGCTTCAGCTTTCACCAGCTCAGGCAAGTACTGGCAAAAAGCAGAAGCCAGCTCAAAGAAAGCTGAACGAACCTGATGGACCACAGAAGAACAAAATCATTAGGCATATGACAATACATTGCCACTATGCAGGTTTAAAACATTCCTTCTGAAGATAACAGGCAGGCTCCATATTTTAGCACATCAGCAAAGGTTTAAGTATTATTAAAATAAAATAATATTTAATATTTTAAAGTAATCTGGTCCTTGATAATATGCATTTTACTAACTTTACATTTCACTTCCTTATATATTTCCTATTACATGAATTTTAGAACAGTATTATCCATTCATAGTCTAGAAATCTGAGAACTGTTTCAAACATAATCCAGCAAAATATAGAATTCATTCTTGAAGGACACAAGAAATTAGTACCTGCTTAGATACAATGTATTATCTTGAAAGAAAAGTCACCCAAACAATTAAAATAAAATTACCTGTGGTGTACTGTGTTTACCATATTTCCAAAATTTGTTCTGAGACAGAAGTGACATTAATTTTCCCTCCAATGAATGCATCTCTTTCTTTGGCAGCATGCTAAGCAACTTTTTTAAAGCTAACAAGGAACAGGTCAAAATCCGGAAAAATTTGGCTTCTCTTTCTTCCTCTGGTACAGTTCTCAGAAAAACGAAAGAAAACAAAATTAAAGTGAACCCTAAATTAATCAACAAGCTTTTCGTATGCTCCAATGCTACCAAATTACTCTACAAAGTAAGAGTTTCAAGTCATCCTGTCTTCCACAGCTATTCATAAATACTACTTCTAAAAAGATCTGAAACAAGAATCAGGCTGCTGATAATAATAAATGCTTTCACAAATTTTAAATCTCAAGGAAAGATGCTGCGATCAGACTCGCATAACCATTCTGTCTCTTTAAACAGAGCTAGATCCACCACCTCAGCAAGAAGAGTAAAACCCAACATAGACCAAGATTGAAACCCATCAAAGTAGGTTAGCATACTGAGGATCACTGAGTGTATCAGGTGTTTCTTTCAGAAGGTGATCTTGAAGAACCTAGGGAGGAAAAAAAAATAATATATATATATGCATATACACACACACACAAGAATATAATACTTATGTGAATAATATAGTCTATATATTATTCAGAAACAGCTGTACAGTAAAACTTGAGAATCCCTGAGCTGAGTTTCTTAAATGTATTACAGACATGCTAGCGAGCAAGAACACAATCTTATTGACCCTTGTTAAACACAGTAGCCTTTGTTGAATCTAGACTTTGTTATACTTCTTAAGCTGCAGCCCTATGCTGACATGTTTCTGGCAAAAAAGATGATAAACTTAGACAAAACAAAGTGGTTAAGTTGGAGTACGACGGCCCAGCAATGCAAACTTTATCTTTTTAAATTCAGTTTCGTATTTGAAGAGTAGCATTAACCTTGGTACAAATACCATTTGTTGGAGTTTTCTGAAACAGCACTCAGCATCCTTTAATCATCTGCTATTGCAGCTAATCAGCATCATTATTCTACCTATCAGCAACATTATTTGAAGACCGAGCATCATTACAGAGAAATGCATGCAATAACATTCGTTTCATTAATTCTTATAGTTGTACGATTCCAGTCATTGCAACAACAAGTCAAAAAACACAAGAGATGTCTTTGTATCAGTATTTTCTTCACATTAGTAGGAGCACAGTTTCAGGTGAAAAACAAATTTATCTCACTGAAATTTAACTATGAATAGGTGGGGACAGACTGAGTTTTAAACTCGGAATCAAAGCTGACATATACACACAAAGCCTTAAAGAAATACCAACTCACGTTGAGAATTTCATCTTTACAGAACGCTAAGGCTTCGGGTTGTTTGCTTGAAGGAAAAGCTTTTTCAAAAGCTTCTCTTGCAGCAGAAGCAGCAGGGGAGTAAGTGTCACATTGTGCAATTAGCCAGTATCCCATGATACTTTTTAAGTAAGGGGCCAAGTGTTTTTTCACTTTAAGAATCAGTTGCTCAAAAGACTGCTGAGTTGCTTCTCGAACACGGCGATCATGATCCTGTTGAAGCAAAAAAGAAGTATATTTCTGATGCCAAGTATTTCAAAGCAGAAGAAATTACATGCACACACAGAAACAAAAGCAGCTCTTTCTCAGTTCAGCCATTTTTGCAATGAATCAAGGTATGTAGATTTGAAAATATTCAAGTACTCTTAAATAGAGTGATAACTTAACACCAACATATTCCTTACACATTATACATCCAGAACTGTAACCTTTCCCAGATATCTGTAACTACAGTCATCACCTCTATTTTATACAAACATTTCACAGAAAGACTGGAGGAAAGAAAAACAGAAAGCCTTGAATACACTTTCTGAATGGAAACCACCATAAGCCTACACAAATTGTGCACTTATTTGCAGTTTCTTTGTATATGTTTGTTTATTTGTGTATCAGTTCACATCATGACTACCTAGGCTCTTGGCTTCTAAAAGAAACATCAGGGACAATTCTAATGGATTCTAATGATTCGTTCCGTTCAATATCATGTTTTCAATAGTAGCCGCTCCAGATGGAGGTATCATGATTAAAGAAAGACAAGGTCCAAACAGCAGAAAGAGCCCAGGAATCAACAGCTGAAAGTTCCCCCACTGCCAATACAGAGACATCTCACTAACAAATAATGATACTTTCCATCATTTTCTTTTTCCTAGAAGAAGCCAACAATTCCAACAAAAAAATAGAGATATCAATAAGCCTGCCTTAAGCGTTTTCACAGGAAGCATCCAGAAAAATCTCTAATTTATATAGTTTTGTACTTACTAGTGAGATTTTACAATAAATTCTTGGCCAGTATGGAAGAACACCTTTAACAACTTCTGCTTCTCTTTCTTTGCACATCATACCAAACTCTTGCATAGCCTAAAAATAAGATATCAACACCATGATTTAAGAATTGTCACATATCCATATTCTCCAGTTTACCAGCTCCTACTACAAACTGCAACTCTCTTTCAAAAATTAATTTATTTCTTGCAATTGAGCATCCATAGAGTTAATTTTATGAATGCTCTGTCAGCACTGCCTGCTGGGCAGTCTTAGAAGTCTTCCAAAGTACCTTCTGTACTGCAGCTCTAGTAAATATACTGGCATGAACATATGACTGGATACCCTGATAGATTCCTTTCCCAACCTTAAGAAAATCAAGAGAGCTCTTCCAATATACATTTTTATAAGGGAAAAAGGGATGCACCTACTTTTAATTTTGTTATGATATCCCTTTTAGAGAGTTTTCGCAAGACCATTCGGAAATCAGCATCCACGAGGCTGTCAATTTCCTCCGCACCTTGAACTGCAGGAACATAACCTAGATCACTCTGCGATGTTCCAAAGCCAATAAACCCAGGCACTGTCCCGCGTTCTTTAGCGAGGAGCTCTGCGGCCCGGCCGCTGCTAGAAGGCTAACAGAGAACACAGACATCAGTCAGCTATACACATCAATCACTTATTTAATTTTGCACGCATCAGGCATTCAAAATAATCATATTATTTATATTATATAAATAACCTTCTATTTAAAACAAAGCCTTACAAAAAGGGACATCCACGGTTTAAACATAGAAATTTGACCTAGAAAATCATTTGTCTCTTTAGACTCAACATGCCACTTCCTTATAATAACTCTAATCCATGAACACTTATGGAAAATTATATTATTTTTACACATACAAAAAAAAAGTTTAATAGAGAAGTCCTTCCATAAGTTAACAATTTATTAAGAAACTATTTCTCTTTCTTCTATGCTGCTTTTCCACACTCTTCTCATGTTATTGTACATGAACCAACACAGCTCCCATGACAGGCTCATAGAGTTTGGAGGAAAATTTGGTCAGACAGCTAACAAAGAATGCTAACAGCAACAAAGTAAAGGGTCAAGAATAATTTAGAAGAAGGGAGCAAAAGGATACATATGTAACACAATGTAACACTATCCTATCAGACTGTAGTGAGCGGTTTGGAGCAGTCTGGGGCAAGCATATAATTTTGCTTGCCCCAGTAAAGTCAACACCTTGCTCATGCTACAGCCACGTTTATTTCAAGCATGCTCTTCTGAAGAGACTGTCCTGAAACTGAGGGATGCTTTAAAGTTATCTGTAATACTGTATTATAGAATACAACAATAGAATCATTAAGGTTGGAAAAGACCACTAAGAGCATCCAATCCAACCATCAGCCCATTCCCACCAACCACACCTTCAGTGCCACATCCACACGATTCTTGACCACCTCCAGGGATGGTGACTCCATCATCTGCTGGGGTGCCTCACCTCTCTTTCTGAGAAGAAATTGTTCCCAATATCCAACCTGAACCTCCCCAGAACAAATCAAGGTCATTACCTCTCATCCTATCACTGTTACCTGGAAGAAGAGGCTGACCCCTACTGTGCTACAACCTCCTTTAAGGTGGTTGTAGAGAGCGATGAGGTCTCCAGACCGAATTCCAGTTCCCTCTCCCCATAAGACTTGTGCTCCAGATCCCTCACCAGCTTTGCTATCCTTCTTTGGACTCAAGGCCTCAACACCTTTCCTGTAGTGAAGGGTGCAAAACTGAACACAGTACTCCAGGTGCAGTCTCACCAGTGCCAAGTACAAGGGACGACCAGCTCCGTGGTCCTGCTGGCTGCACTACTTCTGATACAAGTCAGGATGCCGTTGGCCTTCTTGTCCACCTGGACACACTGCTGGCTCATGTTCAGCTGGCTGACGACCTACACCCCCCTATTCTTTTCCTTCCCACAGCTTGCCAGCCACTCTGCCCCAAGCCTGTAGCATTGCATGGGGTTGTTGTGGCTAAAGCACAGGACCTGGTACTTGGTCTCGCTGGACCTCAAAGAGTTGCCTTCAGCCCATTGATCCAGTCTACCTAGATCCCTCTGCAGAACCTTCCTACTCTTAATATACACCAAATACTTTTTAATTCCTAATAATTGTTAGCTTTGTTTTTGGGTAATGACAACTTGCTGAGGTTCACCCTACTTCTCTAATTCCCTTCAGGCACATAAGATACACGAACACATGTCACCCGACCTCCCTACTGGCACCGTAAGACACTTTTCCTGCGCATGAAACATCTGCAACAGGGACGTGCCCCTCGGCGTCCCCTCAGAAGACTGCGGGCTGGGTCAGAGGTACCCTAAAACACCCCCCACCGGCTCCTCGGTCAAGTTTCACCCGGGCGACTCAAAACGGAGTGCTGTGGTGCCCGCCTGCACAGGCACGGCCGGGCCGAGGGACACACCACCCGCACCGGGGACAGGGCTGCGGCCCCTCCGTCCCGCCAGCGGACGGAGAAGGGCGGCCTCAACTGCCTACCAGCAGTGGAGGCCACGAACCGCGAAGCCGGACCCCGCCGCCCACCCGGGCTGGGCCAGGCGGCCCGCCGGCCCCGCGGAGGGGGACAAGAGCGGCAAGGCCGCAGCGCTCACCCGCACGTTGCCCTTGGTTCGCTGCTTGTTCTTGCCCCCCATGGCGGCGGCACAGGCACGGTCCGAGGAGCACCGTTTCCGGAAAGACGAGGAGCAGCGACGCGGAGAGGCGGGGCCAGCGGAAGTCCCGCCTCCCTCCTGAGCCCGCCCGTTGTGATGGCCCCGCCCCCTCGCCTCCTGCGTGAGCGTTCCCACACCTGGAGGAGGAGGGCGTGGGGCCTTTATTAAGCCGCTCTGTTCTTGTAAAATTAAAAGGACTTCATGATTTGCGTACCCTCAGCCAAGGAAATTTGTGTGTATCAAATAAAATCACTTCAAATAATCACTGCAAAAGACATACAAGCTCATCGTACCTGCATAAATAAGGCTTTTCTGAGTCTGCTCTTATTTTTTTTTTTTTTTAAGAAAAATATATTAATCTCATGGCTTCATAAACTTCTGTGTGGAAAGCAGAAGAAAACGTTATTGGAAAAAGTCTCAGTATAGCTCACAAGAACAGTAATAAATCATGTAAACATCATATTTCTTCTCCTCCAACGCACACACCTTTTTCTCTTCTTCCTATTCACGTATTCACTCACCACAATGCCACATTCTGTAATTCTACCCACTAGGCTACTAAACATATTTTCATTCTTTGTAATTTGGTGTGTACCCGAAGGTCCTTAAAACCAGCAGCTGTAATAACGCATTCATAGAATCACAGAATTGTAGCGGTCGGAAGGGACTTCTGGAGATGATTGAGTCCAAACCCCTGCTAAAGCAGTTCCCTACAGCAGGTCGCACAGGAAAGCATCCAGGTGTCCATTCATTCAGTCATTTTCATTATTCTGTTGCCACTGAATACTTGTTTTCATAGAAAACTGGATTCATCGTATTAAGCAAGAATCACTAATTTCCTCTCTGATCAACTGTTGCAGAAAAGCTAACTGATTTGTTATGAGGATTAACTTAGAAATGTAGGCAGTTGAAGCTGTGGTGATTTAATGCCCCTCAACCCCAAAGTACATTTGAAAAATGTCAGCACATCCTTTTTCTTCTAAAAACTGATACAGCTGCCCCAAGTCCATATGATTTCCTCTAGCACCATGTGCGTCGAAACATTTTTCTTCCAAAGTAGAGAACTTTCTTTGTTTCTGAATCTCAGCAAGACATCCACCTTCCAAAGAAATATCTTCTCTGTGCCGAATTAGTATTCTTTTCCATGTTAATCTTCTTATTCTGAAAGCAAATGGAGAATGTCAGTCTACCTATAAGATATAGACTCCTTTAGAAAATAGTATGAAATAGCAATTATCACTTAAGTAAACAAATTTAATTTCTACATATATCAGGACAGAAGTAATGGTTCCTTGGTTATAGGAATACTGCTTGTATGCAAATACTCCCACAAGCAGCAGCTTGTTTCATTTCCTTCAAAAACCGTTATGTGTCTCCTCACAAAATAATTGATGAAGATGTGGTTTCAATTTCAGTGCTCACTTCTGCCTTGATGTTCTAAGAATTCTAATATTCTTACCATGTGTTGTCACATTCTTTTAGTCAAACAATAATGTCCATTTAGTCTCTACTACCCATAGAAGTGATGGGAGCAGAATAAATTACGAACATAAAGCAATATAACCATATACATATCAAACAAAACTAGAGTACTGCTGTCCATTACCATACCACTGAAATACACAGCAAGATAAAAACATAAATATATGTGCACTGTGCAGTATTAGTAGCTTTGACTGCTATAGCCTCCAGTCAGCAGCTGTTCAGAGTTGCAAGCACATTATGACAAAAATAAATAAATAAATAACAACCTTTGCAGACCTTTATAGGCTGGAAGGTAGTTGGGTGTCACATCTTCTGGCCACATATACAACACAAAAAAACAAAGTACTCTAAATATTAATGACATTTAAGTACAAAGAAAAGCTAACCTTGACCAGAACTCTTCACAACTACTTTGTAGACCTTCCACACAAACAACACCTGGTTTCCCTGGCATGCAAAACCCTGTCAGAGAGAGTTCCTTGGACCATTCTATAATATTCTTTCTTTTTTGCTTGTTGTAAATATGGTGACTGTAGATCCACAATCTAGTGAAAACGACGTCCTCTGACTGCACAGCATTTGATGGCGTCACTGAGGAAGGTGAAAGTTCTCTGTCAATGTAAGCAGCTGCCTGGTCTTTAACCCATTCTCTGGCACTCAAAACACAAGGCTCACCACTGCAGTTCTGCATCAAATATGTTTTTAGATCCGAGTTCAGCTGGACTTGCTGAGAGCGGCTTAATAATGGTGACCTAAAGGAAAAAAAGAAGCAGTTGTAATATGTTTACAACTTAACATATTTTTCAGAAGTTTTTTTTAGCTACCAAACAAATCAGGTTACATGCACTTGCTACTGACACTTAAGTCATCTGAGCTATAAATGTCATAAAAAGCATTCAATTATTGTGCTAACTCTTGAATACAGATATATTACTAAAAATTAGAATCAAGAAAAAGGCACATAAGGAGATACAGTAACTAAACTAACTTTCTGTAATACACAATGACGGAAAATGCTTCTTTAATGAGAAGCGTTCAAGGAAAAATAAACAAGAACCTGAGGTCTAGCAGTAACAGCATTTGGTCAAGAAAGAGTAAGACAACTGAGTAATTTTTCACTTCTTTCGTCAGTGTTAATCCTTGTCAAAACGGAAAACGTACTCTGCTAGAGCATCAGACCAATGAACAGCACCTACACATAACCCCTTTGTACAGAAGATGGAACTCTTCCTCACTTAGGAGTCACTTTTTGTCTTATTTGCCAAGGTGACTGAAGAAATCATATTCTTGTAGATTTGATTTTCTTCAGCACCATCGTCCACCAGGCTAAATTTGACTACTAAACTAATTTGAATAATTTGATAGTAAATTACCAAAAAAACTGAATATTGCTATTAGATCTTTATTTACATATTACAACAGCTTCTAAGTATTTTTATTAGCAGTATTTTTAATAACATACCTCACAGTAATTTCTGGTAGAACAGACGGATATTTAAATGGTAAGGCACAGACCATAGAAAATTCTACCTAGAAACAAATGATCAAACGTTAAGTTCAAAGAAACACTGATGTCTCACTATATACTGTTAGGAAAATAACAAAACACTCTCTCCAAAACAAAACACACACACACAAACATTTATTACAATACCATAGAGGCACTCGGGTCCTCTGACTTTACGTTCAGTATAAACTGAACTTTTGAAGATGGCATCTCTGCAGACTCATTTTCAACAAAGTGCTTTAGTTCTGCCACAGCCAGCTGGTCAGTCACAGTGAACTCTTCCTCATACGGAAACATGCTAGAGAGTAAATCTAACTCTGATATTTGAATCTCAGCTTCTTCCCGGTTAGTCATTTCTGCAGCTTCCTAAGTAAAGGAGAAGAAAACCATCTATGAGGAAGGAAAAAAATACGTGAAGAAGTTAATCGTCTACCCCAATGTAAGCCAAATTAGTCTTTATAACCGACTCCATCAAAACTAATGAATAAACGTTGAGCAAAGCGTGAGGTTCACGTGACAACTCCATTAATCTGCAATGGACCGAAACACAGAATGGTTTGGGTTGGAAGGGAGCCCAAAGCCCACCCAGCCCCAACCCGCTGCCGCGGGCAGGGCTGCCCCTCACCAGCACCAGTTCCAAGCGCCCGGTCGTCGATCCGCCACCGCGACCCAAACACCGCGCATGCGCCACCACCTCCCACTCCCCTCCACTGCCCACAATGCAGCGCGCCGGAAGTACGCGCGGCAGCGGCTGACCGTCGCCCTGGGATGAGGTGAAACTGCCGGCCGGCCGGGACCGAGCCATGCGCCGTCACGCCACCCGCGCTGCGACGGGAGCAGGTGAGGGGCGGCAGCGTGCCGGGCACTCCGACCACCTCAATCCCGAGGCTCGCTTCGTTGGCAGCCCGCTGTCTGCCCTCCAGCCGCGGCGCTCGCCTTTTCCAATTGGCTGCGCCGTCTGTCAGTAAAGGCGCGGAGGCGTTTTCGGCCAATTGGAAGCGAGTGGGGCGGAGCCGCGTGCGGGTGTGCGGCGAGGCCGGAGCGGCGCCGTGCGGGCGACACGTGAGCGGCGCGGGACGCGGTGAGTGCGGCGGCGCGGCCCCGGCCCCGAGGCCGTCCGGCCCTGCTCGCCTCCTGCCGCAGGACGGGGGTGCCGGCTCCCCGCTGGCAGCAGGTGACTGGAGGGACCTATGAGCCCGGCAGGCCTGGGGGCATTGCCCTTGGATGCCTTAGGGCGCAGGTGCGCTTTCAGTGCTTTTCAGAGTTCTCTGTGCCAAAATTGAAAGCCGTCACGAAGTGAAACCAAAGCGGTGTTTTGTTAGGTGTTGGGTTCTGTGTCCCTCTTACCAGCGTAGGTTGCTGACAGGGAGCCTGTCAGACACGTCTGGCCGACCGCAGCGAGTTACATGAACAGCTTGGTGCTGGCCTGTCAGCCTGGCTGGGGCTAAATCAGATTGGGAAGGGCTGCAATGGCTTAGAAGTGATTGTAAAAGATCAAGCGTTGTGATTTTCTGTGGAAAAAATGTGCTGTGGAGGGAATTTGGATGAGTGAACTGAATGCATGTTTATAAATGTGATCATAGAATCATTGAACAGTTTGGGTTGGAAGGAGCCTCAAAGTCCACCCAGCCCCAACCCCTGCCATGGGCAGGGCTGCCCCCACCAGCTCAGGCTGCCCAGGGCCCCATCCAGCCTGGCCTTGATGCCTCCAGGAACTGCTCTTGAAGTCATCTAACCATTCTGCTACTTGTCATTTAACATCTGGGTTATCAGCTGTACAGGCATGCTTCTTAGAAGGTTTTTCATACAAAAAGATCCTTTGTATGTATTTTGCCTAAACTCTCCCAAGCTCAGTTACTCTGTGATTCTTTCAGGTTGGTTTTGTTTTCTGGCTGTGGCAGCACCAAGCCGGCAGTTGTTTTGCTAGTGTGGTGGTGATTCTAAGCTGAGACATGGTTTTGAAAGGATGGATGTTATGAGTCAGACTGAGTTCTGTGCTTGCACATTTACCTGCAGCTAACTTAAAGGGTGGAGAGCAGAGCCAGGCCAGCTTGCAAAGCATGCATGAATCTGCAGAGACTCAATTATGAACTTTTTCATAGAATCATGGAATCATTTGAGTTGGAAGGGACCTTTAAAGGCCATCTAGTTCAACTCCCCTGTAATGAATTTCCCCCAACAAAGTAATTACAAAATTGAAACTCTCATTGTTTGTGTATTTTTAAATTTGTTAGAGTATTTGCATGTCTCAGGCCTTATCAAAGATGCAAAGGATTTACAGAAAACAAAAGTGAAAGACTGTAATTGCACAAGTCTTGAAAACTTAATGAGGAAATACTCAGTTTCATTTCCTCAAATCCCTGTTTCACTAGTTACTTAAAGTCCGAGTCGTGAAAGTGTATAGGATTTTTGATACATAAGTAATTCACCTTGTTTTTCTTTGCATTGCTTTTGCTTTAAGGTTTTAAACCATTTTTAGTAATTTATACTGGCATCTTGTTTCTACCACAGTTACAGTTGCTTCTGTTAAATTATAATTAATTTATTTTGAGAATGTCAAACTACAAGTTAATTCACCTGAAGGAACATCACCTTGGCCATAGAATCAATGTATTGTTTAGCAACTAACAAGTAAAACCAAAATGTATTTTCTGGTTTTGTTTTGCTAGGTCACTGTTGCGTGTGAAGAAAATCATAGGCTACAAACATGGGAAAGAAACGCACCAAAGGCAAAACTGCACAGGCTGATGAGTCTCTGGATATAGTGGGTATGTTTCTTCAGAGAAGTCTCTAGTCCTACAGAGGAAAATGTTTGTTTTAACCTTGGAGAAGGCTTGAATACTCTCTAATGTCAGAAAGCCTTTATGCTGGCTGGCCTCACTGGCTTTGAAGTAACGATTACAAATTGTGGGTTTGTATAATTGAAACTGAAATTTTAAAAGAAACCTTAGTGTTGCTACTTTTCCAAGTGTGCTGTAAGATAATAATACTATCTTGAAAACAATTACTCAGTCACCGCTCTGTTCTTTACCAACATACAGATCTTATTGTTCTGGTCTCATGGTAGCTTCTGTGTTCTATGGCTTTTTTAGCTTCTTTTTTTTTTTCCTTGTCATCAAGATCTATCTCTACTATGACCATTCCTCATCTTTTTCCAGTAAAAAAAATCAGTTACGGTGTAACTGCCAATGCCCTCTCACTTATTTGCTTACCCTGATGAAGTCCTGTACAGCTGCAGGTGGAAACTATTATGAGTAATTCCACTATAGAGTAGCAGCCAAGATACAAAAACTTTGTTTAAAAAATATAATTTTGAAGACGGAGATTAAGCTTATGGATTGTTTTTTTGATTGTTTGTTTAAAGCCTTAAAAGAAAGCATTTAATATGTGTATTTGACTCATTGGCTACCATGTGTACTGTGATAAAATCCTGTATGCTTGTACAGAAATAGAGCTGTAGGTACAAAACACTGGTTGCAGCTCATGCGGAGAACATTTTATAGCATCGTGATGCTGTAGTTGAGCATAGGGTTCTCAGCAAAGACAGATTCAGAGCTACTGTATTGTCTCTGAGCTGAGCAATAGAAGTAATTCTGTAGCAAAGACTTAATACAGTTGAGTTATGTGAACAACAAGGTAACTGTGTTCAATAGAAGTTTCACTAAAGAATGTTAGTTTAAGGTATTAAGTACACAGAACATTTTTCTTTTAGCATGAGTTTCTTTATTCTGCACTCTTTAACTTTGAGGTACCTATTGATACTGTCAGATATACGACCTCCTGTTTGCAAATGTAGACATTTGCCAGGCTCCACCCCTCTTAGGCCTCAGTTAAGGGCTGACTGCTGCTGAGGAAGGATCTCTGTCTGGAGATCCCTCCTTGGTGGAAGCTTTTCCCTGTGAACCCAGAATCTTCTGATACGGATGAGTGATCTACTTCCCTTCCTTTGTAGCACCTTGCTCTTGTGCTGGTCCTTCCACCTCTTTTTGTAACGCCTTTTCCATCACGTTGGTCTTTCCAATCACTACACATTTGTAACTGCAAATAATGAAGAATTGTAGGCTAATGATACTAAAATGGCTGAATGTACTCTGTATACATTTCTGTAACTCCTGGTTTCTCTATACATACTTACACATACAGGTAGCTTCTCTTCACTCTGAAGTGATGATTTAACCAACAACAAAACAAACCTTCTGGTATTATCTTTTAACAGCAAATGCCTATTGTCAGAGTAAACAGAGTTTGAATAGATGGGAGTTCACAGCAGGCCCAGAAGATGCAGCTATAAGTAGAAGGTAGTATTGTAGTGCAAAATGACGATGGTATAGGTAGGGTGATTCTACCATTCTTTTCTACCATAGTCTGCTGCATAACTTCACTGAGGCAGCTCAGCTGGAAACATAACCTCCACAATCTCTGCTTTTATAGGCCAGCCAGGTGCTGCCTTGGTGACTGGGAACTGTGGCAGTGGGCTGTGCCTGCTCCCTGAGAGGTGTGGGAATCGTAATGCCACAGTAGTAGAAGCCCACAGCCTGGCTCACTAGGTAGGTTTGTAACCAACAGCTTTGACAACTTTTCCAATTAGATGTAGGTTTGAGTGATACTTGAATTATTATTTTTTCTTAGTAATGCAGGAGTTAAGGATGTATCAAAAATATCCTCAGATTGTGAGTGGAGGTAACAAAGTATGGACTTCTAAAAGGGTTTTCTGGTATGTCTTCTAAATTGTCTGTCAGTGTTCCTTTGAGTTTGAAGAGATCATCAGCTTCTGGATTACATCCTATGTCTTTGAAGCCCAGAGACATCTACATTTCTTATGGTACCTACAAGATTCTTGTACTTCATGTTTTCTAGAACCTGTGTGCAAGCATATTCGTAAAGGACTGGAACAAAGTCATCTGAAAAAGGCACTGCTGAATGTGGAATGGCATGTTTGTCAGGACTGCAAGGCAGACAACAAGGCACAAGAGAAATCTGAGGAAGAGACTGATGAAAGCCCTTCAATATGGTTATGTCTAAAATGTGGCCATAGGGTATCTCTTATTTTGTTGTTAATATCTATTAACATCTTTCAGTGCCTCATAATAGAGTGGAACAACAGAGCTTCTAATTAAATAGTTACATCTTTTTATTACCATTTTAAGCATGGTGCTATGTGAGTGATTTGATATACGTCAGTCTTATGAAAAAGGTCTGCTCTGAATTGCAAATGAAGTACTTCAAATCTTGGCACAAAGGCATTTAGCAGACTTAAGGCTAAAACGCTATCTTGAGGATTTACTTTCCTAGAAAGTCCAAAGTATTTTTCTAAGAAAATATAAATTTATGTCAATGCTCTAAATTTTTTATTTTCCCCATAATATCTTGTGCTAACGTTAGTTTGTTGAAGTTAGAACTCTGCGTGCCAAACAATTGGTTGTTTGGGGGTTTTTTTTTGCTTGTTTTTTTTTTTTCTGCTGCATTCTTCAAGCTGTTGAAACTAGAATTTGTAAATTAGATTTTCAGTCCCCAAAAGACTATGGTTATTCTGCACTCAGTAAGGTACTTTTCTGTCTGCAGAAGAAATGTCTTGAAATAAGGAGCCATCTATTTATCCTAATTGGTTGAACATAATTGAATGGTTTTTATTTAAATACTTTCTTTATACTCTGACTCTATGTATGTTTCATTGATAGTCAACTGGGTTTTGTGACGCTTCTGGTTATCAACATTATAGGGCTGTGGCAGAAATTCTCAAGAGCAGCATGCTTTAAAGCATTACACAACGCCAAGATCAGATCCCCATTGTTTGGTTCTCAGTTTGGACAACTGGAGTGTGTGGTGAGTTTGTCAGGCAACAGTTAAGACGTAGCTAGAGGGCAACAGAGGCTGGGATATCATTTGTGTTTTCTGTGTGATTTCTGGGAGTTCTTTGGAAATATGTAAAGCATTTCCACACACAGCAGTCTTTAAGATCTGCTGAGTTAATATTGCTCTCATGTAAAACTTCTAAGTAGAACATTTTCATAATTGAACTTAGAAGTGACCAATCAGTAAATGCCATTGATTTCTTCTTTTACTGCTTTTGCTAGGTCAAAATACTGACACACAGAAACTTGTTATATAGCTTCAAATCTTAACTTTGATCCCTAGGAGAAGCTCCTTTCTGATGCAGACTTATTGAAAAACTTATTTATTGAGAAAATAAAAGTAATTATGACCTCTTAATACAAGATGCTATTGGGTCAGTTAATACAAATTCTGTCTTCCTGGTAATATTTTCTTCTCTTAAAAGGAACAGCACGTTAGTGTGTAATGGAGAGCTGTAGCATTCTTAACTGTGCTGTACAAAAATATGGTATCTGACGAAGTTTTGATTTTGCTTGAAGTCACCATTTTCTAAAATTATTCATCAATATGTGGATTTTCATATTAGACTATTTCCTAATCATATTTACAGTGTATGTGTGATGATTAATATTTCTATTCTACCCTACAATGGAAATGAACTTTTTTAGTAATACATATATATTACTTATGAACTAGTGAATTTATTTATGGTTTTAAATTAGTATTAAAATTATGATTTTGAAGTACTTTTTCTCTGTTGGAAAATACCCATAGTTTTTAAATGAAACTACCATTGAACGAGAGAAAGTTGTCTAAACAAGATATTTTGCTTTCTTCTCAAATTTTTCTCATGTACAAACTTGTATAAGAAGTTAACCAGAGAATTGTATATTGGGCATAAAGTATTGTTATTAATCAGAACTACAATCCCGAACTGTATTTCACAGTGATATTAGTACATAAACCCAAAAAGTCAAAAGCAGTTTTAATTAGAGTTTGTTAATGCTATGAATGTATGATTTAATGTATATAGTGTGTATGCATACATGATTGGAACTGGACTCGAATGATACCTATAAGCAATTACAAAAAATGGTTTTGTATATGAAGAGAAAGAGGAGAGTTCTAGTAATTTATCATCTTTGACTATTTTGGGTTTACAAGAAATGCTATTGTATATATTTGCAGCATGATGTAACAGTTGGATCTAATAATGCTTTTCAGCCATTGGTCAAATTGGCATCACTGAAAAAACTTAACTTCGATCTCTCAATTTCTTCAAGACTTCCTATCAAAATAGCTGTTGAAAGGTTATTGTGTTAAAAATTGCCCGTGGAAATAATTATCATCTGTTAATTCCAGGAGTGAGAATGCCAATTTTTACAATTAACCAAACTGTCAATAAATACATACTCAAGGATTCTACAGGTAGAGCCAGGGTTTTGTTGTTGTTGTTGTTTATTTTGTTTGTTTTTTAATGAAACATTGGAAGAAAATAAAAAAATTACAGCTAATGCTAGAGATTTAGGGAAGCAATTTACTGCAGGCTTCTGCTGCTTTTAAGATCAGAAAGTTACAGATAATCCTGAGATCTGCTAAATGCATTTGTGCCTAATAACTCTAACTGCTATGTTTCAAAGTGCAGAAGTGTTTGCATTCCCTTCAATAACTTTTAAGATCTCTTCAAGTGGTTGACTGGGTAGAACTACAAAATTGATACATGCAACTCTCCATATGCTGTTTGTGTTCCAGTAAAATTTACTCAAGCCTTTACCACTGTAATTTCTATCAGAATTTCTTGAAATACAATCAGTGGTCTAACCACATGCTTTCTTTGCTTGTGAAGAGACAAATAAATAGATTTATTTCTGTAACAAAAGAGGGAAAGAGAAAAGCATGCAGGACAAATGGAGCACAAAAATAATCAGTTCATTTTTTCAATGCCATGAGATTGGAAAGCCATTTCCTGTAAGGCCTGTTATCTCACTTCCTTTATTTGGGCATAATTTGCCCAGCATTTCCTTTGCATGCAGCCTAGGTTTGTAAGCACATCCTTTAAAGGTCTCATTTTTGTTTGTAGATCATTGCATCCAAGCACTGAAATTGTTTAATAAAGTTAAAAAATATACCTACTTTCTTCATCAGAGATAAATTGAGCACTTTTACGTAAAACTTCAAAACCAAACAAAAAAGCAAACCCCCATAGCTTCTAATTTTATATGTTTGTGTAATTAATTGCATGGAACAAGTAAGTAGTTTAGGAATTGTAATGGGGAAAAAAATAGGAATAATAATAATTATTTTTTTTATCATTTTTTGGGGGGGTGCGTGGGCCACTACAGGTGCTACATATGTGATAATGAAGTTCCATACAGTACTTCAACACGATTGGGCCAGACTGTGGATTATATTAAAAAACAAGTTTGTATCAACTCATCACATTTAGGTAAGTAACTGTAGTATCCATAGAGTAAATCAGAAAGTCCCTTAAATACAGCAGATAATTCTGTAAATCAAGAATGTTCGGTAGTTCTTTTCTTACTAAGGAGTACCTTATGGTCATTTAAATGGCTAACTTCTTCATTTGTTTTTCTCTGTTAGTTCTGAAAGCAAAACATCGTAACCTATAGACTTAATTGGACCAGATTTTGCTTAATATCTCCTAAACTTCTACACACCAAAAAGTAAAATAGCAGGAAATTAAGTATGGTATTAGGATGCTCTGTGAGTAAATAATCAACTTTCAGTACTAAGAAAGGTCATGTTTGTTCATCAGTATTGCTCAGTCTCTCTTGAGATTTGAGGAAAAAAAAATTAAACCGTTATTGCTTAAAGGTAATTTGATTTTTATTTTTTTTGTATCTATGTAGACATTTTAAAGCTTATCAGCTGGGAATGGCAAGGTCTTCAGCTCTTGCAGCTTGTATACTCCTTCCATTAGGATATCGGAGGATTTGTTTTCTGAGGGTGTACATGTTGCTGCAGAGCAGTGAGAACTCTGCAGTCTACCTTCAAAATGTGGTGGTTTAAAAGGAAAAAAACCAACTTACCCCTCCAGTTTCTACAGCATGCTGTGCCCTGCAAAGCTATTTCTCTGCAAGGCATTTCCGCTTGGAGAAGTTTTTGTAGCAAAATAAATGCTCTAACTCCTACCAAAATTTCCAACATCATCCTATGCTTGAGTCACATCATAGCCCCTTTTGGAAACAGATCACACCCAAACCAGCAACGCCAAGTAGTTGTCTCTGAATATTTTGTTCAGGAATCAGCTGAGCTTTTCCCAAAAGGGATCAGAATCTTTGGGTGTGTTTGCTCCGTCTTTGCCAGCTAAGTAGTTTCATTACATGTAGTATTTGAACTTAGATTGCTTGCTGGAATATTTTTTCTCAGATTTGAACTAGACTGCTGATTTAATACCTGCCTGTGGTTGTCTGTTTCAGAAATTCTAGCAGTAATTCTTTTCTTGTTCATCAACGAATATGATATTGTCCATTTTCTTGCTTTCTCTGAGCTGGCGTTTCATTGTCTTAAAGTTATCTCGACTCCCAGCCCTGTTTGTCAGAAACCTTATCAAAAGTAGACTGCCAAACTGGTAGAACCGGTGCAGGTGTTATTCTGAAAACTACTTAGTATTCCTTTATGGTTTTGTTAAACAAGTCATTGAAATTTTGAGCTATACACGAAGGTGATTTTGGGGGAAAATATCTTCAATGTGTCATGAAGAATATGTACCTCTCTATTTCATGTGTCTATATTAATAAGAAAACATGAGAATTCTTTCACAGTGGAAATGCTTTTGAGTTTGATTTCAGACGATAATATCATATCAGGAGGGTCAGATGCCATCTTGTTGGATGCTGTAGAAACTCCTAACATAGAGGATGTTGCAACAGGAATGAAATCTCAGATAGCACATGCTGAGTTTCAGAGATTGTTGGCATGAATGGGTTATGGGCTGACTGTCATGTTTAAATGCTAAGCTGATACGAAATGGTGTTTCAAGAGTTTCTTGTTTGTTTTAGACTGTTAAATCCTAGGAGTTAAGAACCTTGCATCTATAAGATTACAGAATTAATTATCGTATGCTTAAGTTTCAATCATAGATTGCTCCTGCATATAAGAACTTTATCCTTGACCCTTCCTTCTTATTGAGTTAATATGTTTGTTTGTTGCAGCAGAAAAACAACAAGAGAACAAAGACGCTGGAAATAAAAAGGTAGAAAAAGACAGCAGAAATGAGCAAGAAAAAGAAGTCTTGCTGAAAGAGAGTTCTCATTCCACTACCAACTCTGAAGTGACTGTGAAAGGACTTAGTAACCTGGGGAATACGTGTTTCTTTAATGCAGTGATGCAGGTACAGTAGTTACTGCTGTTCTTAAAAAGTAAAAAAAAAAAGGCAAAGAAATGGCACCACTAGAATATGGTTTTTATCTGCCAAGAACGTTGGGTTCATTTTAAAAATAGTGCATTGGCCCAGAGGAATATGAAGGAATGGCACTGCAGGTTCAGACTTGTACTAAGTGCAGATCTAACCAATTGCCTTGCCTGTGAGGAGCAGCATCTTTACTGATGGAGATTAAGCATGCCAAGGTCCTAATTTAGTAATAATGTAAAAATACATTGTAAAGTAGTCTGGTATGTTACCCTTCCTGACCCCTTAGAATATGACATTAATACCCAAAGACCATGGATGTTTACTGAAACAAAATACTCACTGTAAGCAGCAGGAAATCAAATAGAAGAAAATATTAACTGGATCAGCATATTGTATTGCCATCTTGCATGTCTTTCTTAGCTAAGAAGTGCATAGATTAAAAAAACTTCCTCTTTGGTATGTTTTAAAACTTGCATGTTATCTTGTGCTGTTCGGCTTCTGAGCTTTACTTGAGTAAAATTCACGTTGCACTTACAGAATTTAATGAACAGCTTGATTTTATTTTTTAATACATTTTAAACGAGGGAAATATGTACCCTAGATTTACCTTTTGATTTAAAACAGGCACTAGTAAGTAGACTGTCAAGAAGTCAGTCTGTAGAAGAATAATACATCTAGGGCTTCTATGACCTATGAGAATATAGAGAGAGGATCCTGGCGAGTCCCCTTAGTTCTGTGGGATTTACTTTTAGCAGTTAAACATTGGTAGAATTTCCAGAATTGCGTCCAAGGTCATACTTAACTCTCTAGTTCTGGTTGGCAGTTATAACTTACTGTTAATCTTGTTGCTAACACATGGCAAGTGGAACTTCTCTTCCCTTCCTGTTATTCCCTGACTACCACTTCCCTGGCTATTTTTCTTTCTTTTGTCTTCTACAGAATTTATCACAGACCCCAGTCCTGAGGGAGCTGCTTAAAGAAGCTAAAATGCCTGACACAACAGTTAAGATTGAGTCACCTGAGTTATGCATGGTATTTACATTTCAAACTTCATTGTGGATTTGTGTGTTTGTTTTCCTCTGGTCTGTTTAAAAAAAAAAAACAAACAATATTCTCTCCTCTGGATTTGAAATCTGCTTAACATAACTGTTAACAAGATTAAAATGTAAAATCAGTGTGAACTTCACCACTGAATTCAACAGAGCTGCTGCTGAAGTCAGTAGTGCTCTTTTATTTTCAAAGTAATGAAAATGTGTAACTTTTACTTTTGTCTGAATGCAACATAGGGAACTAAAAATGTCTTCAGCACAAATCCAGTGAGGATTTAGCTGGGAAAAAAATGGGTTAAAGCACTAAATAAAAGCAAGAAATATGGAGCTGCGACTGAGCAAAAAAAAAAAAAAAATAGTTAATGACTCTCAGGTTAGTGTATCATGTGATGAGAAACTTGTTCTTGTAACACATTGCCATCAAATTTTGTGTATTCTGTTTTGTAAGAGTATTTTCAAGAAGTCGAGAGGTCAGACAGGGAAAAAAGTAATCCAGAAGGGTCAGTCACCAAACTAAGGGCACATTCTGTTGCTTTTGTTTAAAACAGGAACCTCAGCTGGTAAAACTAGATCAGCCAGGTCCTTTGACTTTAGCCATGCATCAATTCCTGACAGAAATGCAAGAGACAAAGAGAGGGGTAGTCACTCCTAAGGAGCTTTTTGCTCAGGTTTGTAAGAAGTGAGTATCTATATAAATGCATAGCATAATGAGTATGGGGGGGAGGAGTTGTGTAGACAAAAGGTCAGTTTTCTTCCTCTTTTTCTTGAGCTTACCTCACAGCATATAAAATTATTGTAACACTTAAAGTTTTGAAAGGATAAAAAGCAAAATGTAGGTGAATAGAAATAAAATGAAAGATATTCAGTGATACGTTCTGATTGGCTAGCCTCACATTTTTACAAAGTACCATATGCAGATGTTTAGTGCTCTTGTATATGTGGATGCTTGAGATTCTGCACTTCTGTCTGTTACATGTTGTTTTTACTCTTCTATCTCTAAGGTCAGCTGTACTTCACAATTATTGTTTCCTTTAACAGAGCAATACGATTTAAAGGTTATCAGCAGCAAGACAGTCAGGAATTGCTTCGTTACTTACTTGATGGTATGAGAGCAGAAGAAATCCAAGTGAGTGTTAGTTTCGTAGTTGCAAATAACTTTCTTCTTCAGACCAAGACTTTCATCTCTGCTGAGGGAAGAAAAAGCATTCTTTCTCAGAGAGGTCAACCCTTTGTAAAGTGATTTGTGCTGCCCATAAGCACTTATTTGCAGAGGATTAGCATCAGAGCTGTAGAACCTAGCAGCTTCTAAGTAGCACCATTATGAAGAGACCATCATGAGTATTGCTGTTGTAATTTTAGAAAAGAATATTCAAAGAAATAAATTTGTTCTTGGCATGTATCTCTTCAAGGTTGCACACGTTAAGTTTCAAAGGCAATGATATTTTCTGCATGTTTTGAAACCAGTGTTCTGGTTGTTCTCTGTGCTGTTCAG
This sequence comes from Numida meleagris, assembly GCF_002078875.1. Taxonomy (NCBI): domain Eukaryota; kingdom Metazoa; phylum Chordata; class Aves; order Galliformes; family Numididae; genus Numida; species Numida meleagris. The sequence goes on from NC_034409.1 coordinate 101,976,159, forward strand.
ATAAAATCAAATAGGAATGGTCAGTTACGTTTGCTCAAAGAGTCTTGAGTTGATTTAACACTTTTCATATAAATGTCCTTCAGAAAATTGATTGTCTGGTCCAAAACTACTGTAAAAATCGTGATTTGGACTATGTGCATTCATCCTAAAGAATGTCTTTTTGTGTTCCTTTCTGAAAAATGTGGAAGAATGCTTGTGGAAACTTCATGGTGTACTTGTCCGGTTCTAATTTCATAAAGCATTTAATCCGTGGACTAATTTTCTTGTATTCTAATTGCGATGTTATGATTGCAAGTTTATTTCTTGATTGGTTGGCTATTTTTTTTAACATCAAAATGCAGGAACTCTCTTCTATCTTTACAGTCAGTTATGTTGTTTGTATAGATTCTCTTCATCAGTAAAGATTAACTTTTTTCTCCATTTGAAGCGTTTTAGAAAACCAACTGAATTCATTTAGGGAATTGTGCAATGTGTATTTGTTTTGAAAATTTCAGCGAGTAAGTGTTGGAATACTGAAGGCTCTGACCGACTCAGACAAACAAAATGAAGAAGAACTGAGAAAGAAAATTAAAGGTAAAAATGTGTTGCTGATGCTGTGATAACTTAAATTTTTCTTTTCATTTTAACACCAACAGTTGTCACTAAAAGATACGTGTTAAATGCCACATCTTGATTACTTGTCTGTCTAGAATACAAGATTTGAAAACATGAAATGATCTATTAAAAGTCTTGCTGATCTTAGTGGTGTTTTTTCTGTGGTGGCGTAAGATTGTGCTACAGTGGAAGTATAGCTTGAGGAAATTGGTTTTGTTCATAGAGGAATTAACTCTGATGAAAGCTGATACTTGTTTTTAGCTTCAGACAATTGTCTGAGGTAAATCCAGAGAGAAAATAGGAGCTCCTGCTGGGGTGTGGCGATTCTGAGGAAACCAAAAAATGCATTTGACTTGAGAAAGCGGCGAAGTTTTCAGTTCAGTCAAAGTGTCTTTTGCAAATGTGTTTTCACACCCGCTCCTTTAATATATGAAAGGATCTTATTGTAAGAGACTTACTGCACTTCCTGAGTAGAATAGAACAGGCTAACACATGCTGTGTACTTCCAACATAATGTTGGTGGGATTTTTTTGCCTTTGGTATGCCATAATTAAATGAGTTGCCAGTATATTGTATGCAGTATTATTAAGTTTAATATATACTTTGTCAATTCTCAGAATATGAAAAGAAGAAGGGAATAAAAAGTTTTGTAGATCGGATCTTTGGTGGAGAATTAACCAGTACGATTATGTGTGAGGAATGCAGAACAGTAAGTACCTGCTTTGGTATACCCTGGAGTATGATTTTATGTCCTCTTGAGAAGAACCCCAAAGTAACTTTGTAGAAATGAGTGGAATTAGAGAGGTTTTCTTTGGTTAATACACTTCTGTGAGCTGATGAGCTGCGTGGTTGGCTGGAAATCTTGTCTTCCCTTACGCTATAAAGCTAATCTTCCATTCCTTTTCAAGAGTGTCAGAAAAAGAGGGCAGCAGCAGCAAGCTGCCTCTACCAAAAGAATTTATCATCAGATTTCTGTAAAACACCTTCCAGTGGTACAAACTGTAGTGAAGTTCTGTTACCAGCATTATGTTACGAGGGTCTCTCTTTACTTTTTTCATTAGACAATTAGGTCTCCCTTTCCCATGCAGGAATTACCATGGGATTCCCAGGAAAATAGTTAAGGAAGAAGGCACTATGGGGATAATGCATCCCAAAAATGAACTCATTATGGATATTAGTGTGTGGGTTAGATGAGTGTCCTGGCAGATCTCAGAATCAATCTCATGGGCCTTAGGTTGGATTCTCATGTTCTAGAAAACCAAAACTTGTGAAAGTTATTTCACTTATTTCTGTAGCGATAGGACTGGTAGAACTTGGTTGTGGATAGCCAATCTGTATTCACAAACAGCTATGTTTTGTGTTTGTATGTGTAAATGGGAAAAAAAAAAAACAACATAGAATGCAACAAGGATACACACAGATGAGCTTATTGACAGCAAGCCAGCCACATCCCAAAATTTAAATTGAATTCTTAAATATTCATTTAAAGGTATCCTTGGTCCATGAATCTTTCCTCGATTTGTCGCTTCCTGTACTAGATGATCAGGTAAGGACCTGTATGTGCTTGACACCTGGCTTAATTTTGTTGGCCTGTATGAAAGCACCTATATTATATAGTCATTTGGGAAATAATATATGCATCTTTCTAAATGCCTCTTTTACATACTGAAATACTAATCTTGCCCCAACAAGGCAGAGAATAAGATTTTAATGAGAGTTACTGCAGTAAGTTATGGCTTGTATGTTGCCTTTGTAAGATCAGTGATAGTCTATTGGTGATCTTGCTGCGTTGTTGGTTAATAACTCTGATGTAGACATTGGCTTAGGGAATAATCTGGTAAATTCAAATGTTGTCTCACTACTGTGGAAGACTGAGTTGCAAAGAACAATGTTTACCAGTTTGCCTTCGCTGTCATAAATGAACTAAATCACATGGTAGTGGTTGCCTACTGGTATATTTGAATTATTTATTTTCTGACTTTCTTCATCCATTTTTTCTACATGGAGTGCAATAATACTTCTCATAATCTAAAAGCGTATTGAGTAAAATTGAGAAGCATCGCTAGAATAGTGTCTGAATACTTGATTTGATTGCTCTCAAAAATTGACACTCAGAATACTTGATTTGCTTTGTGCCTCAAATTGATAATCAGCATGTATAATATTTCAGATTTGCCATGTAGCACTGCCCAACTAATGAATATATATTGAAATGAAATCCTCTCAACCAAAGGGATCATGCATCTTCTGCAATGGACAGATTTCATTGTGGCAGATGCAGCATTGTTGTTTATTTGCAAATTGTGTGGCATGCAGTTCAACTGCAAATGTCTCTACTTGTGTAAAATACTACTCTAGTGAATTTAATGACATTTACATCTGTAAAAGGCAAAGGTAATGTTGTCTCTTTATGGGTCCAGAATTCAGCTCTGATATACTGACTTTTTCATACTATTTCATTTTGCAAGTCATCATTTCTCATGGGCTTCATCTGGGGTGAGATCCATCTCAGATCCTAAGCATTAGAGTGGCTGGCATCAATGAGCTGGTTGTACATTAGTCACTACAATGTTATGTCTTGTGCTCAAAACTCAGATAACATTCCTGTAGTTTTCTCTGGAATACTGTTTTGTCATTCAGGACAGTAACATATCTGTTTCTGTGGTGGTTTTGTGGCTTTTCTCTTTCTTTTTTTCCACCAGAAAATAAAAAATACAAATGAGAGAAATGTTAAAAAAAGCAAAGGAAAGGAATCTGAAGAGGAAGAAGAGGATAAAAACAATGACTATTATATTAAACAGAAAGATGAGCCCCCTGGTACAAGTAAGCACCTTCAGAAAAAAGCAAAGAAACAGGCCAAAAAACAAGCCAAGGTTGGTTTTGATAAGTATTTCATTTTTATTAATGAAGCACTTGAGACTTGGGGTAAAACAAGTTCTTTTGCTTCCTCAGTTTAGATGGAGGAGGAGGAGACAACTTAGAATTTCTCCTCAGTCAAATGCACAACCAAAAAAATTGATTCTATGTATGACATAGCTATGAAGAGGCTACGCGTTCTGTTAAAAGTTGATGTGCAAGGAATAAGTCAATATCCAGAGGACTGTGGAATTAATGCTACTTCAGATGGGCAGCATGTGTCAGACAGGTTCTCTGGTCATTGGTTGTAACACAGTCACAAAATTTTAGCATACAGGCTTAAGAAAATTATCTTTAAAATACAACAATTCCCTTTGTATCTTCTTGATCCTATGTGACAGGGTGCAGTGGGAGGAGCTATATCTGAGCAAAGTTAAATTCAGTGTTCGTTAAACTGACAGCAGATCACTAAGTCATAGGTATTTTTCCCCCTTTTGACACAGATATGCAGCAAAAAGTGTTATAAAGAAATGGTCAGAAATGCTAAGTATCATTTAAACTTACTCTGTTTTTTCTATTCTTATAAATTATGTATATCAATTTCAGAGCCAACGCCGCCAGCAAAAACTCCAAGGAAAGGTACTTCAGTTGACGGATATCTGTGCTACTGAAGAGTCAGAAAAAGATGTAGCATATGACCAGGAAGGAGAGGCAGAAATTGACTCGGAAATTCCTATCGAGAAGCAAGAAGGGGAATCATCAAATGATTGCAGAGACGGCTACTTAACTCAGAATGACTTAAATATGCAGGGAAATAGTACAGACATTCAGAGCATGCATGAAAATGCAGGAAAAACGGAACAAGAGTGTGTAGAAAAGGACTCTGTAGTGGATCTCCCTACGGAAGACTTAGATTCTTCTGTAGAGTTTGTCAATGGCCTTGATGACCTATCTTTGAAAGATGAGGAGGAAGGAAATGAAGATGAGGAAGGGCTTGCTACTGACTTCTCAAAACTACACTTGGGTACCAATGCTGAATCTGATATAAACATCTTAGATGACCTTCAAACTGTTCCAGCCAAGACATGTGAAATACTGACCGAAGATGCAGAAATGGCGTTTTGTACTCTTGCCAACAGGGAAGATCTGAACCCAGAAGAAGGCTCAATCCATCACTGTTTGTATCAGTTTACCCGTAATGAGAAACTTAGTGAGAACAATAAACTGCTCTGTGATGTATGTACACAAAGACGTTATGGACCAAAGAACACAAAAAGTATGATTGAGATTATATATATATATGTATATATATACTTTTTAATCTTTTAAATGAACAAACTTCCTGTTTGCTGCTTGGGTGATTGATGGGGGTGTTCCTAAAAGAGTGCTTGTGTAACTTCAAACCTAACTTGGATTAGTAGCATAGTATTTAATATGTAGGTTGTGAGAACCTCTTCTACATAGACTAATACAAGTCTTTAATCAGAGTAGTGTGCTCACAAGCTTGGGTACGGAATACTGGAGGACTGGAACAGAATAGTGGTCAGAGGAGTGGGTTTAGTTCAGGGGGTTCATTTTCATCTGAAAATTCATAATGTGAATGAATTAAGTGGTTATTCTTAAATGTGGAACTTCTGTAACAGTGATAGGGAAATCACGGTGGTGTTTGCTCAGAAGACCAATGAAAGATGCATGCAGTTTCAGATTATGAGAGTTGTAGAGGACATGCAAGATATTCGTCCTGCAGGTGCTAGCTCTGATCTTACATAGTATGAGCCGTTACTTTTGTGATCTGGGAGCTGCAAGATGGCAGATGTTTTACAGTTCATCATGTTAAAGTGGAATGTTAGGATTTAGATGTTAATCGCTGATGTTTTTGCTTTCTTGCAGACGAAAAGAAGTATGTTTATACTAATGCAAAAAAGCAAATGCTGATTTCTCTAGCTCCTCCGATTTTAACTCTTCACTTAAAGAGATTTCAACAGGTAATGAACAGCTGTTGTTTCAAAAATGTGCATTTTTAAGTTGTATATATGCATACTGTATTAGCTTTACTTAGATCTGATGTTAGCTTATTTCCATTTTCATCTAATCCTGTTTGTTTTTTTGTTGTGGGTTTTTTTTTTCTTCCAGCGTTTGGGAGGCAGTTATATGCAAAGTTGTTTTTTTTGTTTCATTGAGTTTTTTTCTGTTTCTTAAGGGTTGGTGGGGTGGGCAACTTCTTGTGGTGAGCTTATTTGCAATATATTAATTATTTCCTTCACTATAGTGCAAACTGTATTAAGTAGTATGTTAATGTTGTTTCCTGCTACTGCAGCAGTTGATGAACTCCTACATTTCTGTACAGATAGAACAGGATGCTTTACTGTAAGAATTTAACAAATAGGCTTAGGAAAAAACTTTAAATTTAGGGCTTTCAATTTTTGAGGGGAAAAAAAAGAGGAAACAGATGGAGATAGTAGACAGTATTGTCTCTTTTCAATTTAAAGCCAAATAAATATTTTGGTCAAAATACTTAAAAGATTAAAAAATAAAATAAGGGAGGTAACTTTTCACATAGATGAAGAGCAATTCCACAGAGAAAATGCAAATGTATAGGATATTCCTAAAGATGATTATACAATTAAGGAAATAACGGTTGTCATCTTTTCCCTTGTTTCTCCAGTTTGATACTGGAAGATTATTTGAATAAGGTGGGCGTAGAATTTCCATCAGCTTTGACAACCTAAAAATTAGGTCATCAGGCATACTGCAGTATCTAGAAGTGAGAGATGTCTTCATAGTTAAACAAGTGTACATTGAGTTGATTCTTTCTCTGCTTCTGCTACCATTAAGTTACCATTAAGAGTGAGTTGAAGAGCCTTCTTAACTTGGGCAGCCTGTAGGGGCAAGGAGGTAATGCCAGACCACCTTGGGCACCGGAGAAAAATGGAGACAAATTTCCTTCTTTACAATCTTGTCGAACATAAAATTTTAATCTGAAGTATTTAGTAATTAAGCGTAGTTTTAATATGCTGCACCTAAAACTATGGATTTTCCTTCTTCTTTTTGTCTCTTTAAGGCTGGATTTAATCTACGGAAGGTTAACAGGCATATCAAGTTTCCAGAAGTGATAGACTTGGCCCCTTTCTGTACAGTTAAATGTAAAGTAAGTAGTGGGATAACAATCGGATTTTCTTCTCCCATGTTTTAATGTGCTTTCACAGTTCTGCTGCTTAGCACAATCTGTGTTGAATGCTTATCAGGTTATTTTTTGGTGATAAATTCAGATAGCTTTTAAGTGCCACATGCACTTGAGTCAGTGTACTACCACAGATGACCAGCTTCCTTTCCATTGGCAAAGAAATCAAAGTGAAGGGTTTATACTGTAGCCTTGTTTAAAAGCCAGTATGTGACTGACATGCCTTAACTTCCAACTTTAACTTTTTTAGAACGTGGCTGAAGGGAATACAAAGGTATTATACTCTCTCTATGGAGTTGTTGAACACAGTGGAACAATGAGGTCTGGGCACTACACTGCTTATGCTAAAATGAGAAATATGAACAGTCATCTTTCTGATCTTGTCCTTCAAGGACAGCCTCCTCCTCAAGGTAAATAATTGACGGTATTTCACATATTACTTTTTACTGCTGAACAGTAACAGGACTGAGTACTTTAACCCTTGGTCGTAACTTCTGCTCTGAAATTCTTACTTTCATAGCTTTAGAAACTGAACCAACAAAAGGACAGTGGTTCCACATCAGCGATACCCATGTACAAGCTGTGTCTACATCAAAAGTGCTGAGCTCACAAGCCTATCTCCTGTTCTACGAGCGACTGCTGTAACTCATCCAAGGAGTCTTCTTGGTGTATAACCACCTTAAGCACCCCAAAAGAAGGCAGGGCCATGCAAATCATACTAACGTCTTAGAGCTACTGTATACGACTGCAAGGATCTACTTTGTGCTTCTTAGACACACTGACACATGGTTAACTTATACTGTTTCCAGTGTTTTCACTACTTATAAATAAAGAACATTTTTTTCAAAATGAGAGCTTGAAGTTTCTGTTGAGCAGTTGGATGTTGGCACAGACGAGCATCTGCTGCTCTGTTAGCCTTTTCCACGCACTATCCATAATCTTAGTCAGCAACTCTTTCATTTCAGAGACCAGCTATCATGTTGACCAAGTTACCTCCCGATGTGTTTCAGAACTTTTACATGTGTTAGAGCTGAGATAGAGCTGGTACTGAATCTTTTTCTGCTGTTGGTTTATTTCTAGTAGAGCCTTCAGTTCGCAAACTCTCTAGGAATTCTTTAGTACGGGTACCTTACTGCAGTGTATTGACAAAGCTGTGATCACAGCTGTTAGTACAGGCCCCTCAGTTAAGCATTTTTGTTCTGGAGGATTAAGAAAGCTTGTCTTTCTCCCCAGGCTTGGCTTCGCATAAAGTCCTGGCTCTTTGTGCTAGAGCAGCAGCTGTTTACATTCAGTGCATTTTTCACAACACCCTTACTAAGAAAATGAGCTCTCTCATGTGTTCTTGTTAACCTTGAAGTCATCAGCAGTAGCACTTGTGCAGCTGATGAAATCAGTATGCCAGTCCTTCCAAAAACTTGCTGAGTTTTTCAGCCATGCCAGCTACCAACTGTAAGGCAAGCTCTGGTATAGCTGCTGTATGGCAACCTTATTTAGGCATGCAGTAGTTCCAGACTTGATTTAGCTGTCCACTCCCTTCTGGCTGTGAAGGGGTACAGACAAGAGTAATAAAAGAATGAATTATTGAAGTGGTTTGAATTTCAAGCACAGTTCTTTCAAGGGACTTTAAGAATCTTAGCACAGGACTTCAAGTTTTAAGCTTTTCTGGATGTGAAAAATTTTTAGTGCTCTGTATACATGTGCTTGATACTTCTCAACAGCTAACCTTCTCTTCATTTATTTGTAAAGCTATTAGAATGAGATGTGTTTCACAACTGTCTGGCTGCCATTTTGAGCATGTAGAGCCTCTGAATATGTGAGGATGAAAGAGACGCACATATCAACCCAAAACACAGGTCTAGACTACAGCCTGGCTGCAGTATTTTATTATTTCAAAACTCAGTCGACTTTTTACAGAGAAGCAAGGACTGTAATGAGTTGCAAAGGTTATGGACTGTGCTTTTGTAGCAGGCTTACGGTCAGTCTCGCTCAGCTCCTGTACCGGGCTCTGCTGCCCAGACAAGTGGTAGGGGGATGCTCAGCTCCTGTGGGAGGCAAGGCTAGGGCTGCCCCCTGCCTGACACAGCTGGGCCCAGCAGGGAAGAGCTGCATTATGATAATTCCAAATAAAATCACAGTTAACAGTTTAGTAGGAGTAAGGAAATTTATTGAAGTGTTCAAAGCTGGATACAGTTCATAACTTAAAGGCAAGTGACCAAAACAGCACGACAGGTCCCAACTGGAGTATCACACGACTCCCATAATCACGTAACTTAAGTAGTACGATTAAATTGTTCAATCATTTTGGTCTTCATCCCAGTCTTTCTTTCCTGATGGAGGTTTAGGACCACCAGCTGGTTTCGCCATTATGATCTTGAAGATGATGGGGAAATAGGAAAAAAAAGTCAGACTCACTCTTCTCTTACCTCAAATTTATAGCCTTACAATGCTGACTGAAAACGTTCCCTAGGTTATGCAGTTTCCCTGCTCTGAACCTAGACTTGTGCGTATTATCCATCTTACTGATACTCATATTTTTTCTTGAAAATGGCAGAAGCTGAGCCCTGATGTACAAAGTGCTTTTACCTTATTTTTGCATGCAAAATAAGTTAGTCTAATAAACATGAGTGCTTAAATGAACTAAGCAGTGACTGCTTTAGAGGTTGCACACAACACGAAGCAAAATTATCAGAGCTCTTGTTCTGAACTCCAGCCTAGATACATCCATTAAAGCACAAGTTCCACTAACACTGCTTTGTTAGAGGCTTCTTTTCTGCACTTGTTCCAGTGGCAGGTAAAATTAAAACTATATTTGTCATCTCTTCCGTGAAAGTTTAGTTTTAAGAATGAGACTCATTCACTACGGCACAAATAAGAAATCAGCACACATAAGACAGCAGTGTTACATGCCCTCAAGAGAAATGCAGATCCGTCATGTGACTGTCAGTATGTTCACGCATGCTCTCACACACTGATACTTCTCTGACAGAGCTTACTGATATTACTTTTCGGGCTCATCTCTCCAGTCATCCTTATCCCAATGTCCTTGCTGTTTAGGGACTTTTGGACCGCCTGCTGTTTTTGCCATAATAATCTACAGAAATTTTACATGCAAATACATTTTTGCTACAATTCCGCACAAGAAAGAAACTTAACATTTTTTACCGTTAAGATTATAAACATTTTCCTGAGGTGAGATTTTAATGTAAAAATAATATATGGGAAAATGTTTCTTCTGATAATTGTTCCTATAGTAGGTTCCTTTCTAGGCACGGGTATCAGTTGCCAAATCTTAGAACATGAACAGCGCTTGTTTGGTAGCTGAAACATCTCCACTCATATTCCAGAATATGAAGAATACTGGGTTCCTGAAGAAACCAATTCCTCATTTTTTAAAGTATGTTTAAACAAACTAAGTCTTCCAACATCGGATTTATATGCCTTGTAATCCCAGAACACTCTCATACTTAGTGTTCTGTACACTGAGTTATAGCAGAGGTTTAAGTTCAGCACCCAAATTATTTCTAAGCTTACCTGATCGACCCGTAGGACAGTTACTGCTGCATTTGTGGCCAGCTTGATACCCCAGGATTTTCCCAGGTATGTGTCTAATATGCCAGCTTCTAACATGTCCTTCACAGCGGCAGCTTCAGCCTTTCAAATAGGAGGAAGAACTTGTAAGTCTCTACAGGCTTCTACCTATTAAGTTTTCAGGATTACAATTTTCTGATCTTCTCTCTTCAGAAAAATCTTCATTTCTAATCCATTAGCAGGTAGACAAGATAAGTAATCACTAAAGATTTATTACATCTATCATGTTAGTTCAGCATCTCGCTTCACCTCCTGCAGGAGGATACTATGCTACATCCAGTTTAATTGCCCAACAAATAAAAAGCATTAGTTTTAGAACTCTAAATTTTCTTCTAGATTATGCAACAGTGAGCTTCAAAAATTGAAATTAATCTGTAAGTATTTACTACTACTGATGGAAGTGCTTTAAAATATAACCCAGTATTGCTGAGCAGTGAGAAACTACTTACCTCAATATCAAATCCAACGTTTTTGTTGCCTTCCTGATGCACAGCATAAAGTTTGGAGATGACTTCATTTGCCTTTACTCCAGAATTTTCTGCCAGTGCTCGAGGAATGGCTTCAAATGCTTCAGCAAACTTCTTGATGGCATACTGGTCAAGCCCAGGACAAGTCTAAAGTGAACACCATGCAGGCATTTGAAACAACAGTAAGATAGGGAGGTACTTTCTTTGCATTTTTCTACTGATTTTCATGAGTGTATATATATACACCCAAAAGCTAACAAAAGAACAGCTGTAACAGCCGTACCTCTCCGTAAGATGTGATCTGCTTGGCCAATTCAATCTCTGTTGCACCACCTCCAGGAACAAGACGTTTATCCTGTGAACAGACCGTACCAACATGAAAAGCATCACATTCATTTCTTAGCTTTTAGAATTCTATTTTTTAGAACACTTTTACCAAGCGACATTAACCAGAGTTTAATCATTCCTTCCAACTATCCTTGAAGAGAAATAATAATGCAGGTTTTTTTGTTCTATTCATAGAAATCAATTCAAATACTCATAAGCTGAGAGCTGAATTTTTTTTTCCCATCTTTTCCATCACCTGTTAAGTATTTGGGAAATAACATGCGTAAAACTAATCTACTGGAAACTAAGTTCAATATGTCAAGAAGTATCACAAAGGCTTTGTTTTTTGTTTGAAGGAAAAAAAAAAACTAACTATGAATTTTATAAACCCTTTGGCAAATCAGCAGTCACTCAAAAACTCCCAGAAAGTGATCACCATAAGCCATAACTAAAGACAGCCATAAATGGACCGTTTATGGGTGTTATGCATATAAATACTGAGTATGGAGAGTGCAGCATATTACGTGTCCAAATTTTTACTTTTTGCATGCCATCTTCCAAGTAAATTTTCACACATTTCCTTTCTCCTTCAGAAGAAGGAAAAAATAACTCCACAAAAGCTGATCACAAAAAAAGTGAAGAAGTGTGTCTCGTCACCAATGAACAAGAACATCAGTTTGCAACCAGTCAGTTCCTCCCAATTCCCAGAGACAAAAAAGCCATCTGGCTTTTGTTGTCTCTGGTTTTCAAGGAACATTACAAAGGGTACACACAAAGTGGTTAAAGAGCATCTTCAAGGACTGAAAAAGTGAACTCTATAGAATCTGAGCACTATCTTTTGCATACAGCGTATTCACAAGAACACTGGCAGCAATCTTCTCTACACAGTATTTTCAACCTATCAAGAGCACTCCTGACTTGACGATGTAAGTGGCAGTTAATATCTTTACAACAAATGAGCCCAAAGCAAACGGGAATCTTGCCTCAAACTGACCCATAGCTCTGTTTTGATAAATGAATCATTCTAGGTACTTACCCTTGTGAGTACTTTGAAAGTATTTACGCCATCGTCCACTGCTCTCTCAATATCATCCATCAGATTGTCTGTAGATCCACGAATGAGTATGGTAGAAATAGCACCATCCTCCTTTTCTGTTAAGAGAGAGATGCTCATTACTGAACTAAGTTTTTAGATGTAAACGCATATGAATACCATCCTTGTAGAACTAGCAGCATTAGAATTTCTACAGAACATACATACCATGCTTAAACACAACAACTTGTGTATCTCCAACCTCTGATAAATACACACTATTGCAGTGACCCATTTCTTCTAGAGTAGGAGGGGTCTGGAAAGAAAAACAAAGGTCAGGAGATGAACCTGCTTATCAATTCTCTCCTATCTGCTCCTCATTTGAAAATTCCATACCAGTCTGGGTAGGGCTGTTGCACCAACAGTTTTGCACAGTCTTCTCAGATCCCATTTTGAGTTCAACCTTTCAAAAACAAAAGCAGTCTTGTAATTTACAAGTTTCCAGAACAAATGCTAACACACAAGCAAGTATTCTCCCCTTAACTTGACAGCGTTTTGTCAACTATGACATCCATCAAAATTTACTGTACCAAGTAGAAGAGATTCTATACAATTACTTTTAATAGTTTGAAAACAAGTAATCCAAATACATGGAAATTACCAATCTTCTATTGCATAACACTTCAACTGATTTTTACAACACCTCTGTAATAATCTTTAGTCATGCAAGAAACTGCAGTATCACGCTCCACTTCCAGAAGCTCAGAATTTTGAGACACCATCAATGAAGTTAATTTTCAGCAACTTATCTACGTAAGACGTGAAAGGTACTATCAAGCAATTTGTCTTTACTTTTGGCAGAATTTATTTTAAGCAGATCTAAGATCCACATGGGTGGCTGAAAAGTATTAAGAACTAGTTCTTCCATTCATCAGTATAACAGTGATGCATGGCGACACATCTCGTCATTGCTAAGGTTTCACATGATGACTGACCAGGAATAACCCTTATGGTAATAATATGCATTTGTGGACAGGTGCCTCTTTTCTAAATAAAAAAAAAATCAGTTGAGCTGAAAAATCCTTTAAGACAGAGTAACAGTACCATACACACTAATTAGTACCCAGTTAGTTACTAAGTAGAGGTGAAATACTATCAAGAAACATAAGCTAAGAAACCTCCACTTTGCACCTCAGGTTTTTACCTACTATAAAAACAGCCTGCAGTACTCTGCATTGTAAGTCACTTGAGAGGCAAGGGACAAAGTACATTTCACGAATCTGGTAGAGCAAATGTCTTATGCTCCTCTAGTACTTACCTGACTATCATAAGATTGTATTTGTTGGCATAATGAAGTGCCATGTCTGCCACTTTGCCACCTGTTACAACTACATTAGCACCACTATCAGCAATAGCTTTGACTTGCACATCCATTAGGTTTTCTTCTCCCTTGCTGAAATTCATCAGCTCTTCAGCATTCTTTATAAGCACGGTGCCCTAGTAAAACACATACACACATCAGTTCAGTGTCAACTAAAAACCCTAAAAGTTTTTGACCAATCACTGTCTCCCAACCTATCTGCAAACCTCAGTTCTGCCTATTGCATCACACTGCCACACTTCCGAGGCAACAAAGTTTTTTAAAAAAAAGAAAAAAGAAAAACCAACAAAAAAAACCCAAGACACACCCACACCAAAAACCCTATAAAGCAAAATTAGGTTCAGAAGCTTTCTATGAACTTTTTTAGACTAATGAACTCAGTCTTAACAAATATATCTTAATCACTAAGTGTCAAAAATATTTATAGTTAAGTCTAAAAATAAGAGACTAAGAGCCACAAATAAGCATATGTAGATACATAATTTATTTTGAGCTTCTACATACCTTAGTTTCAGTTATCATACCATCAAAAGGGCAGGAATACACAGCTATTTTTGCATCTTTGACAGAAGTAACATCTCCTTCAGTTTCCTTTTTAAAAACCATGCCATGCAGCACTGATGAAGCAGAGACACCGGCACCCTGGTAGGAAAGAGATGGAATGGAGGAGAAGTCACATCACTCATCACTTCATTTACTGTCAGAAAGCTGCACTACACTTTCCAAAAACAGTCCCTACATCTACTTGAACCTACCAAACCCTACTGTCACACAAACAGAAGGTAAGACGTAAGAAAAAAATACGAAGGGGAAAATCTTTGCTCCAATTCCACATAATCTATTGAGGCCTAAAGCCCCACTTACAAAAAAACCTTAAGGTTATACCACTACGTTTCTGCCAGTCCACATCTTAGCCTATCCCTGTGAATTCAATGAAGATTCAGGTTGGATATTAGGAAAAATTTCTTCCCAGAAAGAGCAGTGAGGCAGTGGCACAGGCTGCCCAGGGAGGTGGTAGCCCATCCAGTGTGGATGTGGCACTGAGGGACATGGGCAGTGGGCATGGTGGGGGTGGGCTGATGGTTGGACTTGGTGATCTTAAAAGTCTTCTCCAACCTTAATGATTCTATGCTTCTACTACAAAGCAGCAGTCTCTGTAGATAATTAACATACCTGATTTAGTGCAAACATTCAACACTAACGATTTCTATTTCTGAAATCAGCTGCTGGGCACTAAACAAGAAACATGGAGACCAATTTCCAAAGCTTACCATGCGTGCTACAGCACAACAGAGATTAGAACAATAGAGGCGCTTTCAAAAGTCAAAAGGCCTAAAAATTAACTCCTTTCATTGAACTTTTTAGCTTATAGTAAAGCTATATTCAACTCACCACAATCTTGCATACTCTGATATTATCAACATTGAAATGACCAGAATCGGGAAGAATAGAAACTGTTTGGAAGGAGGAAAAAAAAATGTTTGCGTTACTTAACGAATAAAGATTACGATACCATAAATAAAACCTAGAGCTTTTCCTGAAGTACTAGAATTCTATGGTTTGAACTGCCTAATTAATTTAAGGCAATTATATCTACTGCTTTACATTCTTTTTGAAATGTAGGAGTAATCGGAAAGCAACATTAAATTGAATGACCAGCCTGAAGTCCAAAAATCCATTTAGAAACTAATATTTGAGTGAAGCCTGACCCAGAGTATTTTCATAAAGCACTTAAGCTCCATGTTTTACACTGAAGTCTAAAAGGAGAAAACAACAGCTCAATACAACTACAGTCTTGCTTTCATTGTTCTGTGGCTAAGACTAGCAACAGTTTTTCTGAAGTGTAACGTATCCCCTTAAAGACAAAAAAGACTATGAACGACAGGTTTCAGCTTGAAAGGTAGAAGTAGTAAGCAACTTCTACGTTTAGTAGAAAGTACACAGGGCTTTTCTGAACCACAGTGTCAGTGAAGAGTTCAACATGAGAAACGTCATACTAACTTCAGAGGCTAATATATTTCAGTAATTTAACCTGAAAATTAAACAGGTTGTGAAGAATCACAAGAAACGCACTCAATTTTTTAGATGCATGCACAGATATGCCCTTATGCACTTACCACAGGCCTGAGCAATAAGCTTTGACAAAAAACTTTCATTGCCATACTGTTTGCTCATTACTGAAGTGTGCAACAAAGATGCCACTTCATCAACATCTCTAAGGTTCTTTGCAGAACAGCACACCAAATCCGGAAGAATTTCTAGAGCTTTCTTGCAAGCTTTTTCATATCCTTCGATTACCTGTGCAACAACAGCAAATATTTACTACTTTACCTCATTATGCATTCATACTACTTATTTTAGTGAGCTTTTAAAAGGAAACATGAACAGTTGAAAAAGCTTACCAGGGAAACAAGCAATAACAAGCAGCAATCACAATACACCTCTAACTAAAAATTAATCAGATGAAATACACTATTCACAGCACTACGACTCGATAACACTGACCAGCTGCAATCTGAACTCAAGACACATGAACTGCATTGACAATATAACTTGCCTCGGAGACCGATAATCCCATCCTCAGAAGGTCTTCCGCTAACTCCAGAAGGACTCCAGCAAAAACAAGGACAAAGTTAGTTCCATCTCCAACTTCTTGCTCTTGCATGTGGGAAGCCATCACAAGCATTTTTGCAGCAGGATGCTGGACCTTTGAAAGAAGGTGCACACCTTTGTCACTAACATCACTAACATCCCACCTACACTACTGTTCCAGGCTCTTGTGCGCATCCAGGATAAGCTCTCTCATTTCAATTCTATCTAAAGATACAGAGAATGCACAAAGTAGGAAAAAAGCAGAACAGACTAACTTAATTGGGTAATTTCTGTAATAAGCAAAAGCACAAATATCTGTGAAAAATAACAAAGAACTGAACATCTTCCCTACAACATCCATCAGACATTTTGTTATCGGTTCTGTACGATGTTTACAGGATGCAGAAGTTTCACTATCACACTGCAACATGAGAAAATCCAGAATTTGGACTTCAAGTTAAATTCAAATGTGTAACATATGAAGTAAATTTCTAAACTACCATTTAGTTCTAGTGTTTTATCCACTTAGAGACTACACTGCTTTCCCTTTTGGTTTCCCCAAAGTGTAATAAAAATACTTTTTTCTTGAATATAACTGGAGCATCTGTCACCTTACCTGAGAAAGCAATATTCATGATTCATTAGATTAAGCAACTAGTTTTCAGATTGTTTTTTTTTTTTTAATCAGAACTGAGACTTCCATAGTTGTTCTACTTCAACCACATAGTAATGCAACACATTAAGCAAGGTAATGATATTGGTTTGAAGAAGCTATCCTACAGCTGACAAAATTTTTCGCTGATTATTCCAGAAAAAAAATCCTAAGAGGAGAACTCAGTAAAGTACCATTTCTATCACACATTTGAGAGCAAAAGAAAGAAGCCGTACGTCGGCCTTTCCACAATTTTTCTCTTACTTTACTTAGAAGTGGGTGCTGTTATATCCGTAGCTTCATAAACCCAATTATCATATTCTAAGCAAACAGAAGAACCTGGCAACCACCAACACCGTGAGATTGACACAACGGCTATTTCATTCAGAGTTTTCCAAACGCTGTATTGTCCAGACATACTCTTTTCCAAACCTACAATGGTTTGGGAGGAAAAGAAGTAGTCATTCACTAAGCATCTTCTGCAACTGCTTGATGCTGCTTTACAGAGGAGTTCAACTCCTCATGCTGGGTATAGCCCATTTACTTTACTCAAATCCTATGACAAATGTGAACACAAAATTGCATACATAATCTGGGAGGGTGACATAAAATTCCTACCAACATTCAGAACCATACTGACCCATGCTAACAAGAACACTGGGTTACAACCACTGACACAAAGCTGCACTGAGGAGGTTCAGACCGAACATCAGGAAAATTTATCATGAGGGTCACACATTGCAACAGGCTTTTTGCACGGGTTGTTGATGCCCCATGGCTTTTGGTGTTCAAGATGCATTTGGATAGTGTCCCCAACAACATGATCTAACTTTTGGTTAGTCCTGAAGTGGTCAGGCAGTTCAACTCTAATCTTTGAAGGTCTCTTCCAACTGATCCATTCTAAGAGAACTCACCTCCAACTCTCTCAAGATAGTAGCAGCATCATTTGTAACAAAAAGCTTCTCCAGATGATTGATAACCATTTTGTTCATCCCTAATGGGAAAAAAATATTCGTTAGACAAGCATTGCATTGCACAGAAATACAGTTTCCATAGCTTTTCAGTTCATCTGAAACGGTAAAACATGAGCCCTATTTACAACTTTAGATTCTTCAGTATTTTTGGGAAATAACACTTGGGAGTGCATTGCATTACAAAGAACTCATATTTCTGCACTAGCAGTTTTATTTTCAGGAAGACCGGTGCATAATTTAATTAATTAGCACTGGAGAACACCATTGTTCTGGTGCATCTGTCAGAACATAGTATGGTTACATTAACCATGACTATCTACCAAGTTACCATCTTTGCTCTAATTTCTGTAGGTCTTCCACGTAGCAATAAGACAGCAAAGATGACAAAATAACTGCAGCAAAACAGGCAAGTAGAAAATGCGTAACTTAAGAACTAACCAGACAAAAGCACTGGAGCATTATATCCACATTAACTGTATGTGGAGTTCTACAGCAAGTCCTACATGTTTTCTCAAGAAACAAGTAACTGCCTCTTTGTCAAGGCAGGATTAGCCTTTAGACACACCATTTTGCTCAAAATAACTACCCAGTTTCAGGATTTACTTACCATTGGGTCCATAAGCCGTACGGGTGGTCTGAGCAAGTTCTTTGCATGCCTGGATGTTCCTGTAGACAGCTTCCTCTAGACCTGAGTAATGCTAAAAACAAACAAATGAAAAAAAAAAAATGCTCAGAACAAGTCACTTCTCAAAGAAGCAGTAATAATCTAGTGAATTAACAAAACTTTGAGATTAAAAAATTTAGAGTTGGTACTTCACAAAAAATTTAAACAGAAACTAAACTTTGCCCAAAAGACAATGAGACAAGAAATTGCACGTACTCATACTCCACTCAGCAAGCATAGGAAGTTTCTGAACAGTGACTTGATTCTTTAACAGTTTGCATTACTTAACTCCTCTAAAAAAAAAAAAATCACAGAATCATTTGAGTTGAAAGGCCACCTGGTCCAACTCCCCTGCAATGAGCAGGGACACCTACAGCTACACCAGGCGGCTCAGAGCCCTGTCCAGCCTGACCTTGAGCATCTCCACAGATGGGACATCCACCACCTCTCTGGACAACCTGTCCCACTGCCTCACCACCCTGATGGTAAAAAAAACTTCACAATACCCAATCCAAATCCAATCTCCTCTTTTAGTTCAAAACCAATTCCCCTTGTCCTATCACAGCTGACCCTGCTAGCGAGTCTGTCTCCTTCTTTCTTATAGCCTCCCCTTTAGATGCCAAAAGGCTACTAAATAAAATATTAACAGCATACCAAATGGAAACAGAAAATAACCAAGAGCAGCTTGGAGAAAGAGGGGAGGACGAGGGGCATGCGACAAAGGGTTTTGCTTCTTTACTCACAACTCTGTATTTCATGAAATCATTTAACTGAGTTTTACATTCAAATAAGTGGCTTAAAAATTTAAGAGTAGAACAGTCTGCACATCTCTTTAATTCAGTGACTTAGTTTAACACATTGGAGTGCGTATGCCCATGCACCAAGTGACACCGTTTAGTCATGAGACTCAGGTCAGGTTGATCTTGATGATCTTGAACGTTTTTTTTCCAGCCTAAATGATGATTCAGAAAATACTGGTGTTTGAGAAGCTGATCAACCTGGCTTCAGTTTGGAAGAAGGGATCTCCTGGAAGGGCCTTACTTATAAACCTGGTAGGCCATAGCCTATGCCTCATAAGAGAAGAGAGAATCACAGAATGGTTTGGGTTGGAAGGGACCTTTAAGATAATTCTAGTTCCATTTCCCCTGCTATAGGCAGAGATACCTCCCTCTAGACCAGGTTGCTCAAAGCCCCATGCAGCCTGGCCTTGAATGCTTCCAGGGAAAAGGCATCCACAACCTCAATGGGCAACCTGTTCCAGTGTCTCACCACTCTCACAGTAAAGAATTTCTTCCTAATATCTAGTCTAAATCCACCCTCTTCCAGTTTAAAACCATTTTCCCTCTTCCTGTCACTGCCTCCCTTATAAAAAGGCCCTCCACAGCTTTCCTGTACGCTCCCTTCAAGGTACAGGAAGGCCACTATACGCATGATGCTCCTAGTAATTATTCTTTAAATGCAAAAGAAGCACCTCAGAACGTATCCTCCTCTTTGAGTACAACACAGTTCTCCTTACTGCTGATCTCTTTTTCTTTTAGAGCACCAGCATCTATGGCACTCTGCTCTCTCCCGCCCCTGAAAGAGGCCACTGCTTGTCTCCAAGGAAGCCTCCGAAAAAGAACAAAAAGAGGGCTGAGCTGCTTAGCTTCACTTTCCAATCTATTCAGCAGCAGCAAACAAAACTTTCCTCCTTTCTTCCATCCACAAGAAAAATAAGCTGCTTTCTATCCCATTTTTCAGTAGCGCTGGCTCTCTCAGAGAGACAGCAATGAGGATCCACAGGCCGGGCCCCAACACAACCTTCTAGAAGGCCACCCCCAGCACGCAGCCACGCAGGGCAGGGCCTTCCCGGGCCCCCTCCCCGTGCCCACAGCAGCGGCCGCGGGGCGCAGCCAGGAACCCAGGCCGCGCCGGGCCGCGTGGACCAGCCGGGCCTTCCAGAACCTTCCCCGCCCGCCACACCGAGGCGCCCCACAGCCCGCTCGCAGCGTGAGGGGGAAGAGAAGGGAGGCCGGGGGACGCGCACGGCCCGGCGCCGCTCTCACCTTCGCCCCCTCCTTGAGCATCTGGGCGAAGCCCGGGGCCTTAGGGACGTGAAGCGCCATAGCTCCTCTCCGCTCCGGCAGCACCGCGCCTCACGATGCCGGGACTGGCAGCGCGCATGCGCAATGAGCGAGGCGAGCCCGCAGGCACAGCCAGCCGCTGCCGGGGAAATCGAGTTCGCGCTCCCGCTTCTCCTCAGCGCGGCGGGGGGCGGCGCTCGGGCTGCGGCCTTGAAATGGAAGTGGCATTTAAGATCATCAAGTCCGACCATCTACATAACTACCAAGGCCACTGTTAAACCGTGTCCCTGAGCGCTGTGTCCACACCTGTAGGGTTGGGGACCTCTACTTCCTTGGGCAGCCTGTTCTCATGCCTTACAACCCTTCCTGTGAAGAAATTCTTCCTGATATCAAATCTAAACCTCCCCTGTCACGACTTGAGGCCATTTCCTCACTTGTCCCTTGTCACTCAAGAAAAGAGGCCAACACCCTCCTTGCTACAACCTCCTTTCAGGTGGCTGTAGGGAGCAATGAAGTCTCCCCTCAGCCTCCCCCTCTCCAGGCTCTCTCAGTTCCCTCAGCTGCTCCTCATCATTCTGGCTTTCCAGTCCCTACACGAGCTTCATTTATCTTCTCTGCACACAGTTGAGCAACTCGACACTTTTGTAGTGAACAGCACTCAAGGTGCAGTCTCACTATTGCTCAGTACTTCCTTAGTCCTGCTGGCCACACTATTTCTGATACAAGCTAGGATGCCATTGGCCTCCTTGGCCACCTGGACACACTACTGGCTCATGTTTAGCTGGCTGTCAATGAGCATTCCCAGGTCCTTTTCTGCTGGTCAACCGCATTGCATAGAATTGTTATGACCCAGGTGTCAGATTTGGCATTTAACCATAGACACGGCCCATCAATCTAGCCCATCCAGATTCCTCTGCAGAGCCTAGGAAGCAGATCAACACTCACACCCAAGCTTACTGAGGGTGCACTCCATCCCCTCACCAATATCACTGATAAAGATATTAAACAAAGCTGGCCCTAATACGGAGCCCTGGGGAACACCGCCTCTGACCACTGCCAACTGGATTTAACTACATTCACAACAACTCTTTGGGCCCATCCGTCCAGCCAGTTCTTTACTTAAAGAACAGTACATCCATGCAAGCCATGAGCGGACAGTTTCTCCAGGAGAAAGCTGTGGGAAACACACACCTTGTCACAGAAGGGAAATTATACTGCTGCATTTAGGCCACTCAGTCTCTGAGCCCGTAATCCAACATGGACAGAGTTGCTTCATCTCTGCACCTTAAGCAGACCATCTGCAGGTTAATGAAATCACTTGAGATGTGTTGTTTAAACATCTTCAAGAGGACATACTTGGTTTAGTTTTACCGTCTTATAATTCTTAAAATGTCATCAGTTTTAACTTATCATGACATTGTAATAAGGAGTGGTAATGGAAAGAAAAAATGAAGGGCTCCATGAATCAACTTCAAAAATCCATGTGAACTTTTGCTAGAAGTCTTTAGAGGACTTATGAAATAATCATAAAATCATTATGGTTGGAAAAGACCACTAAGATCACCTAGTCGAACCATCAGCCCACCCCCACCATGCCCACTGACCATGTCCCTCTGCCACATCCACATGGTGAATGGAGATTCCACCACCTCCCTGGGCCAGTGCCTCACTGCTCTTTCTGAGAAGAAATTTGTCCTGATATCCAACCTCAGCCTCCCCTGGTGCAACTTAAAGCCAGTAGAGGGAACAAATTCCACCCTGACTGTTGCAATCAAGGAGTGTGGGCGCTGCAAAAGGAAGTGCTCATACCTGGCATAAGGGGCACAATCCCACTTACCCCTCTCTTCTTTCCAACGTATCTGCATCACAGTGCAGCTAAGAATAAGGAAATTCCTGTCCTGTCCTACAGATAGGATTGCATTTTATAAAGCAACATACGTAATCTTTTCTTAGGCCTGGAAGATACACTTCTAAGTCAATGCAGATGACTTTTCATAGTCATGAGCATGAAGTCAGGGGTCTTAATAGTTGAGTGCTTCTACTTAGAGATATCCATTTTAGGGCACAGAGTAAAGAGGGATTAAGTGGTTAGACTGCTAATCAGTAACCCATAGTATGATTTTCAGCTGTCTGTAACATCCTGCTTGACCTGCAGAAAAGTCTCTACTGATTCATCAACTCTTAAAATTTTGTCATTTTTTTTACCATATGTTTTACATGTTCTATGCTATCATCTGGGCCTGCCTCATTATTGCAGGACTTATACAAGTATGTTTTTTTTTCCAGATAGGAAACATAATGGTTAAATGTTGAAATGCTTCCTGAAAATTTTGCAGTTTTCAGCCAGGAACCCTGTGGCTGTTCTCCTATAGGGTCTGATCACTTTCCAGCACTACATCATTCAAGGTGGAGTGCCAAGCTGAACTTAAATTGCGATACCCCAAACACTACTAATTTGTAATAAAAATATTTCTGAGCTCATTGAGATACATTGGTGTTATTCTCCTTACTTGATTTTCACGAAGATAGACAATAGAAGATTCAATGCAACAGTGTTTAGGGTGTTAAAGAAATGGGATTTTACTATTGAAAACACTTTTCCAGTTTATATTCATTAAAACCATCATTTATCACTAACAAGATAGGCTGAATATTTATCTTTTCATAACTTCTGAACACCATTGTCTGATTTTTAAGGAATGACCTCTCCAGCACGTGGTTTCTCAGAACCTTGGTAAACGTTAGCTCAGAAATTAAGTTGAGTTATTATTGCCTGACATTGTAAAGTGATACCGTGTGAGCAGTCATCCTACTAAGAAGGTGACATTCTCTGAGTCTTCAATAATTAAAATGCTGTTACTTAATTAGTCTCTCCTAATTTTCCCTCAGAAGACATCATTAGGAAGAGCATTCTCAGTGCATGCAGCATGCAAACATCAACCAGTCTATTACTCTCTACAGCTAAGAATCCAGAGCTTGATTGTTACAGAAAACCTTTACACTGATGCTAGAACCATTGTTTCTACTGCATTTCAAGAGGCGAAATACAAGTTCAATCTGAGATTTCACCATTAAATAAACAAATACATAAAACAACAAAATAACTAACTAAATAAAAGGACATAGCAACTGAAAAACTGAAAAAGTTTGTTATTCAAACATTTTATTTCCAGAACTATCTGTCCATGAACTATCGGCTTACAAACTTGTAAGTTGGTGCTGTTGTCCCCACTGTCTGCAGTGGGTCCTAAGCTGTGGTGCATCTGCCCTGCCAGAGCTGCAGGACCACGTCAGGCAGTGCGGGGGTGCCCAGGGCCACCTGTCAGGTGATACCAGCGCAACTGCTGCCAGTATGGCCATGGCAAAGCATTGGCTGAGGCACGTCAGGGTGGCCTGAGGAGCCAGCCGCTCTGGTTTCTGCGGGTGCCAGGGAAGCTCCTGCTGTGCAGGGCCAGGTGTAAAAGCAAGTGCCATGAAGGGCAGAGCATTGCGAGGCAGAGGAGCAAAAGCAGCACTTCACCTCGTGGGTGCCATTGTCTGCAGGCTCGCTGCCGGACCCGCTGGCAGCAGGCTCCTCTCTGGCCCAGCACTGACTCCCTGCAAGGTCTGGGCACCTGGGCCACTCCTCAGGAGGCTCTCCTTCAGCTCTTCCTGCAGGGGAGGGGCAGCCATGGCCCTTCTCTTCTGGGCAGCTCTGTTTACCCATAGCTCCAGCAGCTATGGGTAATCTCTCCTGAAGCACAGGCTGTACTAGAAGGGTAACTAAAAATGCAGAGAAGAGTTAGTTGCGATCGGTTTGGAACTGAAAGACAGCAAGACTCAGGAACTAAGGCTTTTAATTGCTGAAGTCAAACATGGGTATTAAAATATCTATTGTCGAGTTCAAAACTAGAGCTTAGGCTGACTAAAACAAAATATGTTGCAAATATATTGAAAGAAATGCACTCATCACATCCTCATTTATTTTTCTGTTCCATGGATTCAAACTCATTGGATGTAACCCAAATATATTTTATCCACATTTCTAGTGCTCAGCAATGCTACCTATAAAATACCTGCAAACACACAGAGAAAGAAATTAAGGTCACAAAATTTACAGCCATCCCCATCCCCTCTGTTACCAAGGCTTACTTTATTGGACCCTTCATCGCTCCCACCAGAACACTGTGCGAGTTGGTTCACACGTAGAGCAACTGATGTACCTTTCTGTGAGAACCAAGTGCCCCTTCCTCTGCCTGAAATGCAGGAAGTAATGGAGATCTTCTGCAGTCATGTTGCAGTGGGATGAATCCATACACATGAAGCTGAGGAATGAAGCCTTTCATGCTCTCTGCCCCACAGACTCTGAAAGGCCCTTTCCTTCCCAGTGCTTCCACCTGAAACAGTTCTTCATTGATTACAGCACAGTTCCCTCTATGACCCCACCAAGTGCTCTCAAACCAGTCACTTCCAACCAGTGCCCAGAGTTTCTCTGGAAAGCTGAGGGCTGCAAAGACATTGGCAGTGCCAGCGCTCTCCTCAGAAGGGGTGTGAGGTGAACATTTGGTTTCCTGCTCATCAGTAAAATGCTGAGTCCTTTTCTTCCTCTGTCAGTGCCCCAGCAACATCCCAAGCTGTTCCTCGATCCTGAGGAGGACCAGGAGAAGGGCAGCCCAAGGACTCAGCCAGCTCCTCCGGATCCCAAACAGAAGAGGCTCCTGCTGCAGATGGCTGACTTTCAATGTCTCCTGCCTCAGCCTGACCAAGTCTGCACTCGCAGCCATCTCTGTGAGGAGCCACTCTTCCCTCTGCCAGTCGGCAAGCCAAATTCCACGGAACTGTCAGGGGTTCTGCTGGGAGATGCTCAGACGTCACCATGGTGCCCACGTGTCATCGCAGTGACATCTCCACGCAGTGCCCAGGGCCCGGCTGGTGCAGCCGCCAGAGCAGGCGTTGCTGACCTGCACTTGTTGCTGGTCCTGCACAGAGCCACGGGTGTTGTCAATTGAGTCAAGGAGCAAACAAAACTGTGTCTGAAGGGGATGACTTCTCACCCAGGCCCCACTTCCCCTTCCCTGTGTGGTCCACCAATCACTGTTTTCTGGCCTCCTTGACGTCCCTCCGGTTTTCAAGATGGGGCTGGGCATCAGTTTCCCAAGCAATGTGAACAGAAGAAAATAGTGATCTGTTCCCAGTTTGTCACCATTTCTTGCACATGCTCCGTGTCTTCAACAGCACAACTTCTGCAAGGGAGTAGCTGTGTGTGCAAGCAATGCTCCACCGTGTCAGCAGTCTCCCACAGATAACATCCCTCTCTACAGGATCAAGTGCTTTATCTGTAGAGAATATTCTATGATTCTATGGTTATACACATTAAATGTAGTTTGCAAAAGGATGGGATTAGAGCAAAAAAAGCAAAGTCAGGTCATGCAGGCCAGCAGGAATTGTTGGACCATTGAATGATGCTCCTGGTTGAGTCAACTCTACTAAAGTAAGTAGCTTGTGGTTTAAATATTTTTTTTTCTTATTCAGCACTTCAGCTGTCCATTTCACTTAGCTTAGGGTTTTTGTTTTTTTGTTTTGTTTTGTTTTTTTGATAATTAAATTTACTCAATGTTTGTTTCTGCTTGTAAGGAGGGAAGAAGGGAACAGGGCAGTAGTCTCTCTGTGGCAGTGCTGCCTTATGCTATCTTCAATTATTTCTGGAACTGCTCTCTTGATCCAATGTATTCAATGAAGTTTATGCTAGCTACATATTTTTAAGCCAGAATACCACTAAAGCTAGAATATATGTATGTGGATATGTACATTGTTATGAACATATACATGTATATATTAATCTATATTTAACTAAAATACTCTTTCTGTTATAATCAGGAGGTATTTGGGACTCAGTGTCTAATGACTTTGACTTGGCCTTGATCTTTTTTTAGCTATTCATTTATATTCTGTGCAGACAACGCCATGCTAGAGGACCATCCAAAGGTCAGAGGGTTGGCTATTGGCAGTTGGCTGCCCTTTCAACAGCCCAAATCTATTACTGTACACATGGAAATCCCCAGCTTATCTGTCGGCATATATTTGTCGAATTCTGGGATGGTAAAATTTTACAAGATCTTGGAAAGTTTGTACAAAGGACAAAATGTAAAAGGGCTTAAATTTTATTTACTTATTCTGCAGTGGGAACCTGAGAAATTAGAAAATAAGGGATAGAAAAGTGTTCGGTGATATCGTGAGTAAAATATTTGATTGTGTTTGTCAAACAGCACTAATATTTGGCCAATGAAAAAATGTGAGTATCATGTTGAGGAAAACCTGAGGATCATACCTCATTTGCAGAGAGTCACGCTTATACCTGACACACAGAAGTGTGAACCACATAGGACTGAGCATTCAGGATGAGCCTTATTCTCTTGGTAACGGCAGCAGTAAGTTACATAATCTTTTTCTAGACTGTGCTTATCTCACCTGTTACAAAATGAGGAGTGCTCTAATCAGCTAGGAGTACTTCTTAGGTCATTGGTGCAAAGTTCCTGGGTTAAACGCTACTCGCATCCCAGGCTTATCACACTTGCTGGTACAAGCATGACAGGAAAGAAAGATTTCTTTACCATTAACGTATTTTTAACTCAATATATGAGCTTTCTGCTATAGCTAATCCAATTAGCTAGTCACTTCTTAGGTCCCCACTTCTGGGGATTTTAGAGGGGAATTATCTTTGCATGGGATGGAATTCTTTGAAAATGTTGACTTATTTTAAAACAGCATTCACGGTTCCTCACTGAGCTAAGGATCTGTAATATTTGATTCTCTCTGCATATGTGGCAAGAGTTCAAAAGATTTTCTAATCAAACAAGACTGCAAAAGGCTGATAGTCTTAGAATGGAAGTGAATGTATTGAATTATTTTATGTTGCAGGTACTATCCAGGTATAAAATCATGATGAGCCCCTGGTACAGTACACACCAAAACACAATCCAAGGACATCCGCTTTATGAGAGAATGCAAAATCATTGAGCTCTTTCTGGTTTTGATAACATAAGAAAGATTAATTGGGTAAAAATAACAGATCTAGATGGTGAGTTCTGTTTTGCATGAGAAAGCCAAATCCAGGATCAGTTAAGGCCTGGGGAATCATCTCTCTTCCATTTTTGAAATGGTGATATGTGAGTTTTTTTCCAGTGCATTGCACAGTATCTAGGAAATACAAACCATCTGCTATTATGTTTGGCTGCTCTTGTTGGAGGTGGGAAGAATTTATCAGCATGTATGGGATGTGGAAACTTGGAGAACATCAAACTGAGGGGTGGGGGAAAGTCATTTTAGGCTGTACTTTCAAAAGATAGGAAATACTGGAACAGGATGGTGGGCTGAGGATTGGATAGCTAAAGACTTCTGCAGAAATAGCACTCAGTTGAAGTCATGAAGAGTAAAAGAAATCGCAACTGTTTGCAGACTCCCAGAAACAAGCTACTATCACATCTGATCAGCATTTCTTTCACTCTGCTGACACTAAATAAAGCAAATATAGCTAAGAGGTAGGATTGTGATCTCAAGACCCCAACTTAGGTTAGTTGGAACTTGGGCCATTGAGGTCTGGGATCTTTCTTCACTGTGTCCTGCCTTGACTTGGAAGCCCAATCTGGAATTTTCTAGGGGTTAGTCTAAAACAATTCTAGATGTTTAGAAAAAAGATTGAGTTTTTTCTTTTTTCAATTTTTTAATACTTTGTTTTTCTACCCAAATAATCTTAAAGACCTTGTCCAAGTAACTGAAGATTTTCTTTCTCGTATTATCTTATTATCTTATATTATCTTATTTGGGGATTAATCTTAGGTTTTGTAATTATATGTCTTCAGAATATACCACTGAGAAATACATGAAGTCTCCAGAACTTATGTCAGTAAGAGTCTCCTGGACCAGCTGTTTCTGAATCACAGAATCATAGAATGGTTTGAGTTGGAAGAGATCTTAAAGTGTATCCAGTTCCAACACACCTGACATGGGCAGGGGCCTTTTCTACTAGGTCAGGTTACTCAAAACCCCATCCAGCCTAGTCTTGAACACTTACAGAGATGGGGTATCAGGCCCAGGGACTGCAGAGCTCTCTTCTTCCTGCTCCCAGCATAGATCGTGACCTACGAGCATGACCTAGGGAACTTCTGTGTCTCCCGTTATTTCCTGGCTGCTCTTTCAGCCCCATATATCTGCCAGCCGCTGAGCAATTGGCCTGACTCCGTGCTTGGTTGTTAATCAAAAGAATTCAAATGACACCTTTGCAGCCCTTTCTGCCCTGCATAAACTTTCCTAGATGTAACTAAGTATAATGTCTTGCACAGTGATGCATAGTCTTTCCTACACAATTCCTTAAGTTATTAAAGAAATATTAATAAATATTATTTTGCACTTCTGAAGAGTAGGAGATCTGATACCACATTGTATAAATAAGGAAATTATGCTGTAGTGTAATGCCAAAGGCCCTGGAATGTATCCATACCAAAATCTGGGACCATATCACAAGATTTGATTCCAATATCGCACGTTAAATCCCTAAACTGTGGTCCTGTGTCTGAACAGTAGTCACATCACCTACCGCTTAAAAAACTTGTTAAGATGAAAAATATACTATTGGTATTTAAATT
This sequence comes from Numida meleagris, assembly GCF_002078875.1. Lineage (NCBI taxonomy): Eukaryota > Metazoa > Chordata > Aves > Galliformes > Numididae > Numida > Numida meleagris. The sequence goes on from NC_034409.1 coordinate 102,005,152, forward strand.
ACACAGTAAAGAAAAAGCAATATTTATATTTTTATGTATTTATGTAAATGTTGTATATGGATGATTGCCTAAGCAGTGCAACACAGTTTAAATGTAAAGAATAAGCAGCAAACATTTTTTAATAACAACTTCAAAACAGATAATTGTGAATATACCAGTGTTGTAATATGTGTGCAGCAAAAGAATGGAATGGAATGGAATAGAACAGAATAGAATAGTTCACTTGGAAGGGATCTTTGAAAGACCATGTAGTCCAACTGCCTGATCAGTTCAGGGCTAACCGAAAGTTAGAGTATTTTACTGGGGACATTATCCAAATGCTGCTTGAGCACTGACAGCCATGGGGCATCAACTGCCTCTCTAGGAAGCCTGTTCCAGTGTGTGACCATGCTCACAGCAATAAAGTTTTTCCAAATGTCAGTCTGAGCCTCCCCAGCGCAACTTTGTGCTGTTCCCATCCACCCAGTCATTGATTTCCAGTGAAAAGAGATCAGTGCCTCCCTCTCCACTTCCTCTGCTCAGGAAGATGCAAAGAGCAATGAGGTCACCTCTTGACCTCTTCCAGTCCAGACTAGACAGTCCAAGTGTCCTCAGCTCTCCTCGCAGGCCATGCCTTTCAGCCCTATTACCAGCCTTGCTGCCCTCCTTTGGATGTTTTCAAGAACCTTTTCATACTGTGAAGCCCAGAAATGCCACACGTGAGATTCACAGCAAATTTTCTGGTAGTCATTGTCTTGGGTGAAGATGGTCCAAAACATACACTAAAGCTTCACACTGGTTATTCTGATCCACTAGCAGATGTCCTTCTTGTCAGCCAGCTGGCAACAAGAGCAGAAGACGTTAAACCAGTGCTTGAATTGGAACACTGTGTGGCAACAAGCCATGCCACCACTCGCTCTCTTACTTTGAACATCAGCATGCCGTGTGTACAGGAGGAAGTCATCTATGTTCCTAACAACTCCAGAAACTCTGAGAGAGCAATTGGATTGCTTGATAACTTACAAAGGCTTTGGATAGGTTGGCCCAGAAAACATCACCTTCACAGATGGAAGTGTTGGAAGGCAGAGTCCACAGAACTCTGAACCATACTGCTACATTTTTGCTTCATTAGAACTTCATTTGCTTTAGAAATAAAAGAAGACATTGGACAATTAGACTTACTTTGTGCATGAACTCAGAAAAAACACTGTGGAATAGGATTCAGAAAGAAATCTGTCAGGAAGATGAAAAACCCAAAGCAGTCATTCAGCAATATATGATTCTATTTACGATGTTTTTGAAGAAACACGTGTAACTCCCTTTGCGCTCATAGGTAGTCTGATATCTGCCTTTCAAGCCTTCAGCTTGGAAGTTTGAACTCCAACACCTAGTGAGGTACTTCATTATGTCTCCGTGCCTCCAGTCCTCTGTGGTAGTTTGTCTTCAGTCTTGAATTTATGTTATCACTGGCATGCACAGAAGAACCACAGGAGAAAAGGTGCTATTCTGATGAGACTCATGCGAGATTGTGAAGCTGAGAGCTAGTAATTAATTTTACATACCGGGATCACAGTCCAAACAAAAATAATAAAACACAGAGCGTGTATTTCTAAGGGTGCCATCGACAGTATTTTTACTTTAAAACTAATAAAAATAAATTCTTATGCTTTATGTCTAGGTGCCTGTGCTGAATTCCAGATACATACTTTTGTTGTTTCTCCCTTAAATTCATTAGAGTGAATCTTTTGCATAACATGGCACAGTCTCTTGGAAAATTACTGGTAATACAAACTGTTTAGAGCTACTGGTACTGGAATTAACATTTCAAGAAACATGGGCTGTATTGATAGGTGGTATTGTAAATTTTAAAAAAGTGACATTTTATTATGACTATAAAAGTGTAGGAATCAAGTGAGTAGACAGGAGTAATTTTCATTTTAGTTATTTCAATAGCAACTTTTTTTAGTTCTACACTGTGTTTAAAGATATAGTACTAAAATGGCAAACAGGGCGATGATCTGAACTGTTACACAGAATGTGCAATTTGTCCCCAAAAATGTGTTATCCCACCTACCTATCTTTTGATGCCAGTGGAGAATACTTGAGACTTCAGTCTTACATATCATAATGTTTCAACGTTTCATCTGCAATAGATGGCTACTAGTTACGACAAACTGTACACTTCTATTGGTATTCAAAGTATGATCAAAATTCACACACAGATTAAGTTTCTGCATTTTGAAAGATGAGATTATTCAACATTTTTATGAGGAACCCTTAATTCAGATAATTTAGAGATCGGTTTTCCCTGCTGCCTCCCTGCTAAGGTGGCATTTTTGTCACTCTCACAAGAGAATCAGGGTTGAGAGATCTCAAGCAGGAGCTATGGCAGCCTGAGTACAGTTGGTGTTAAGACAGTCAGCTGGTACTGACAACAGAACTAAACAAAAGGAAGCAAATAAAAAGGAAAAAGAATTTTTTTTTTAAAAAAAAAGTGTACATGTTTAGTTTGGAGATTTCTTTTTATTCTTGGATTGTTGTGGATGACTATGTGAAGAAAATAATGAAGTTAAAACTGGGATGTCATTAGAGGACTTACACAAAAGTGGTATGGGGAATCAAGCTTGGTTTTTTTTGACAAACATTGCTGAAGCAATGGCATTTTCTAGAAGTGATTAAGGAATGTGACGTGTTAATATGCCATACTGGTGAACAGTTAGAATCAAAATAGTTAATAGGCTTCAAATGGTGAGACATTTTATTGTCTTGATCCAGTTCTCTTTGTATTGTCTTCAAAGGCTCTTTGACAGGAGATGGATGAATTTCTTGAATGTGTCCTCTAAGGGGCAGCATTGAAGAGCAGGTGTCTATCTTCTATTCAGAATATGAGGTAAGTATAAATAAGGGACTGCCAAATCAGTATTTATTCACTGTTGTCTGGAATTAAGGGTTTTCAAAGCTATTCAATATGTTTGGGAGTCATTACTGCTAGTACTGTTAAAAATCCTGTAGCAAACATATTTCAGTTAAAGTGTTAAAACCATTGGTATAGAGCATCAGCTGCTGCTGGGGATTCTGTCACAGGTTCTTCTGGAGGCTGATTTCTTCCTGACAGCAACAAAGTTTGATGAGAGAGTGTATTGGTTTGAAAGTCTTGTGCCTGTATCTGTGGGAGCACGATGACCTCAGCCACCATCATGTAAGTCTGTAATGTTCTGTAGTATTTCCTCCGGGTAAATTCTTAAGCAAGATAAGTTAAGCATTTCCTTAGGACAAGGCAACTGTGAGAGAGTTGTCTTTCTGTCCTAGGACAGTTGGATATGGTTTAATGACACAATCAGTAAACAGACTTTATGTATTTGTGTTTTAGTGCTTTCAGGAAAGTGCTAATGTTTCTTGCTAGCCAGTGCTAGCTTTGAACATTTGTCTGCTAATCTCTCAGTGCATTGCTACATACTGTCTATCCACATCCCTCTTCATCATTCCCTATTCAGATGACCTGCTGCTATTCTTCCTGTATTTAATTTCTAAAGGTTATTTGCATCTCTGTGCTGATGTGAGTGTATGTTTGCACCTGTTGATTTCTGACAACAGTGATCCTTTTCCAGTAATATTTCTAACTTCAGCTTTCATCTTACTCTTCATCCAAGAAATATTCGAGGATCTTTGGCAGCTTCCTGTCTCAGAGGTTTATGTTTTCTTCCTGTCAGCATCATTAGCTTCCCACAGTTTTTGTCTACAGATTGCTGGAGCTTTTCAATAGTCAGACTTTAAAATGATTCAAGTTACAGTTAATTCCAGATGATCACAAGGGAGGTGAAAAAATGTCGAGTCAGCTCCTGTCATTTCACATTACCTTGACTAAGCCAATTTTTTAAAATTTATCTTTAACAGAAAAAAAAAACCACTTCTCTACTCATTTCCATGCTGATTTGAAATGCTTATCCTTATAGAGGAGATTGCATCAATAAAGAAATGTTATTTTTGTGGGTGGTGTGAAGGCACTTTTTCAATTACCATGTCAGACAAATGGAATATATCATCTAGCTTTTCATGTCTGGCAAATTCTGAGCTTTGCAATCCAGGTGTTGGGGTTTTTTTTTGTTGTTTCTTTTTCTTTTTTTTTTTTTAAATTCTATATGTAATGTGGAACTAAAAGAGTAACTCACCAGTGTTTATGCCTTTAAAGTAAATTCACCTTGGCAAGGAGCAGTTTCACCCTGATCAGCCTCAGTGTGAGTAAAGGGGACCAGATGTCTCCTGCAGTGGTTTGTTTTAACAATTTTTTTGCTACAGCAATAATATGCAGCAAAATCAGAAATTTTCAAAACTGGTTCCTTTTTGTGCTCAGAGGAATTTGTAAAATGAAGATTTTGCTGTATGAGCAATTTTAAGCAAAGGATTTTTTTTTTCATTTCTCCTTGGGACATCTTCCATATGATGGAATATTTAAAGTGTATTTTTAAATAGTGACTGACAATCTGTGAAACACCATTTTAGCACGAATGAGGTCATATGCTACTAAAATACTACTTATACTAGGAAGCTGAGATGAATTGAGAGTAGCACAGCTAAAAAAGAGAAGGCAACAGGTGTTTTATTAGATAGCAGATATTGGCTTTTTTTTACATCTGTAGAATAACTTATACTTAATCCAAAAAATTGTTACTAATTTGCTACTGAACATCAATGAATTTCAGTGTTCCTAATTTAGTGTATGTTTCTTTAAGGTGTTTTTGATGATATCTTCTTCTAGCTTATCACCAGTTTCACAGTGTGATAAAGGATTAAAAAAATTTTTGTTTGGGTACTAAGAATTGGATGTCTAAGAGCATGCTGAAAAGGAAACAGGGCACACTATGCCCTGTCCAAAAAAATGAAATAACAGAGCTATAGGCATCCTGTAATTTTCAGAAATATGACAATAAGGTGGGTATACAGACTGTTACAAAGAAGTATTCTTTGTGTTGCAATAAATGGGAGAATAGTTTTCTTAGATACATAGATTTCAATCAACTACAGAATAGGAGAAGTGGGATGTATCTCCATCCCAGATTTACAATGTCTTTGACTACTACTTTGAGCAAATCATAGTACTGAAGCACCCTGGACTTCAATTTCTCCATCGTTTAAAATGGATTTCTTCTCCAGTTTATTGCTGTAAAGTAGTTAAAAAAAAAAAAAAACTTTTTAAAATGTGGTATTTAAGTCTATACTGTTGTTTTTTGTAGTACTCCAATAGTAAATACATGACAAAATGGTTATGGTCAAATCATTCGACTTGATATTTCAGATTTAATGTCCTATATATAGAGTGCCACAGTGTTCTCAGCTTCTTAAAATATGCTGCCTTACATAAAGAAGTAATTCCAGGTGACCAAGCATAGTGTAAAGCATAGAACTGATATTTAAATTAATTTAAATCACTGGATGTTTGGTTTGTACAATTTTGATATCTTAGCTCATGATTAATAGTCTTCTGGAGAAGAACCCTAGTTAGGAGTGAAGCACAGGTGTTTCCATCTTCTTTTGCAAACTGTGTATAATAATACAGGTTTAACTAGAAACACTGACATTTAAAAATATGTGTACAATGGATTCCAAACATAAAATGATTATGAACTCAATTTTCAAATACATATACTGTTTAAACAGAGTACAACTGAAGTGTCAGTCTGGAAATGTGGAGTGTCAGAGCTATCTGGAAAAGTCACTCCTGAGATATTCAGCCATACTTTCTGACCAAGACCCTTGCTATTATGGCTAGTGAAGATCTTGCATGTCTTAAGATTTTATGCAGAGAGCCTTTTTTAGGCTTTATTGTAATGACATGTAATGAAGCCAGCTGTACCATCTAAATGCTATCTGTCCACATAAGGCAGAAGAGATTACATAGGATCATAGAATCATTAAGGTTGGAGAAGACTTATAAGATCACCTAGTCCAGCTGTCAGCCCTCCCTACCATGCCCACTGACCATGTCCCTCAGTGCCACATCCACACGGCTCTTGAACACCTCCAGGGATGGTGACTGCACCACCTCCCTGGGCAGCCTGTGCCACTGCCTCACCGCTCTTTCTGGGAAGAAATTGTTCCTAATATCCAACCGGAACCTCTCCTGGTCAAATTCAAGGCCCTTCCCTCTTGTCCAACCACTGTTACCTGGGAGAAGAGGCAGACCCCCACTTTGCCACAATCTCCTTTCATTCAGGTGGTTGTAGAGAGTGATGAGGTCTCCCCTGAGCCTCCTCTTCTCCAGACTGAACAACTCCAGCTCCCTCAGTCGCTCCCCATCAGACTTGTGCTCCAGACCCCTCGCAGCTTCGCTGCCCTTCTCTGGACACACATCAGGGCCTCAATGTCTTTTTTGTAGTGAGGGGCCCAAAACTGATTTCAGTGAAACCTTGGCTCTGTGCAAACAGAAAAAAAGTATTTTTAGTAACTTCAGTGAAACCAGGATTTTCTGTATTTCCAAATTCCTTCCCAGTAGCTGGTCCTAGAGCTGGAGATCAATATTAACTGCTGATGCTATTGAGCTGTAGAAAGTTATTAGAAATAGTGATTATGATTGGAGACAAATCTTTCTCCCTCCCCTTCCAAAGGAGATGTACAGGGAAGCACCATCATTTTTTTGTTTTCAGAAATACATCGAGATAGGAGAAAAGGGTGAGCATAGCCAGAGGAGTATTTCTGCTTTTGACTAACTCTTTGGGCCTAATGCTTGGTCTGAAATCACAGTTCAGTTCAGAAGATTGCTTCACCAGACACCTAACTAATGGTATGGCTCTCTGATACCCTTCTGATGGCGGAAGGGCAATGTGGATAGAATATCTTTGTAGTTTGGTCATTTCCAAGTGTGAAAAGGGTCTTGTGAGGGCAACTGCTGAGTTCCTGAGATCTGAATTGATTAGAGAAATTCTGGGCTGAAGCCAGAAACTGAGGAGGGGTGGGAGGGTGAGGATGAAGATTTGACTTCAGAGAGCCTTTACACCTCAACTTGTCCTCTGCATATCTCAGCTGGGCCAATAGAAGAATCTAGCAATTCCTCCACTTGGGTTAGATAAACCCTTTCCATCTGGAGTTTAAAAAAATATACCTTGAAAACATAACTTGAAATATATATATAAAAAAGAAGCCCCTTTTCAATAATGATATTCTGTGTACTCATTCTGTAATTGTTCTCCATTTTTCTCCATTTCTTTAATTACTGTGGTAGCAGTCAATCTAATGAAGTCATGTAGGCAGTACACGTCCCTGATAAAAATTTAAGTGGAAGTTTTTCTCTTCTGTGATAGTTCAAGATTTCTCTATTAGTTACTTGCCTGCAGTTTCAGAGCCGAGAAATGCTATCAGAAATCACACTAGGAAATCCTCTGAGTTCACTCAAGTCTCTGATTTAGTCAGCTTCAGTTATCGCCATCATTATCAGTTCATCTATAAATACATCTGCTTTCACGGCGCACGCATTCTGAAATCTGCCTCTCCGGAGCTGCAGTGCTGTCGCCTGCTATTAGCTGAGCCTCGCTTCACCGCAGCCAGCGCGAACCGAGCCCAAAACACCGAGCCCATCCCTTGTTGTTAGCTCTGATCGTTGCTGCTATCATTTGATAGTCCGCTTGTAGCCGGTCCAAGTTGGCAATGTCACCCCAAGCTGATTGGAGCCACAGACATTTTTGCTGACTGGAGTCATGCTATCTTTGCCAGTTTGCTGGAATAGACACAGACACTGATTGGGTCATGCTGAAAACATTCCTGTCCTATGAAGCAAGTCTGTTTGTATTTTAGGTTTGCCAGGACTAATGAATTAAAAATCTTGGGCTCGCCACAGCTTGCTGTTTAATAATGCCTGTGACAGAAGGATTTTTTCCTCCCTGAAGCATGACAGCATCATAATCCCTCGCCACTGGAAAGGAGAGGAAGGAAAAGCGGAATTGTGAAGAAAGGCGGAAAAGGGTGATCTTCTGGGAAGGCAAAGCCCATGGGAAGTGCAGGTAGCAGCATGTTGCCCTGACAGCTGTCTCAGCTTCTCAGACCTTGTCAGTTTGTTGCTATGCAGCAGGTGCAGCCTTTTCTTTTATTGAAGCTTTACTCCATAAAGGCAACGACAAGCCAAGGCAGTGGCTGGCCCTGGATTATACAAGTGCAGACACTCCGCTAAGTGAGGTAAGGCAACAGGTGTGAAAACTGAACTAAACTGATAGAGCTGTAACAACACTTAGATTATCTGGGTTCTGCTTTTTGTGAAGCATCAGCAGCCAGTGCTATAGGCAATTGTCATGAGCTAGGGAGCTGCTCATTAAAGGACATTAAATTCCAGGTTGCCCACTCACATTCGTCTCTGTATACAGCGATACTGTTCATCATGTGTGGAGAAGGCAGGTGTGATGGGGGCACTCAGGCTGTGTGTTTCCTGCATCACCTTGTTTGCACACAGAATGCTTCCACCTCTCTCTGTACTTTCATTGCTTTCTGTGATGAAGAGCTTGAGGATGCTGCATAAAACTGATTGAAGGTATAAATGTAATATAAGAAACCAGACAGCAGAGTAATTGCTCTGTATAAAGATGTGATTTCTTTTCTTTTCTGTTTTTTTTTTTCTTTGCGTGTGTGTGTGTGAATTAGAATAAAATGAAAACTTTCTTTTGTGTTATGATAGAAATCGCCTTTACTTACTGAAAGGGTACTGATTCTTGACCTCAAACAGTTAGTTGTTAGCAGAGGTAATTTAAAGATACTGAAGACCACAGAGTACGTAACGGGGATAAGACAACAGGTTTATTCTGAACAATATTGCTATGGAAGTTTAAATCCTCTAGCAGAATGCCTCATTTTAGTTTCTTAGGCTATGATATGAATTGTGAAGTGGAAGACCACTTGTGATAGTAGATGTCAGGGGAATGATACAGAATGATGAGCAGCCTTCTTTCAAGTATGTGCTTATGATTTAAAATCTCTTTTTTTCCTCTTTACCTTGCACTGGGAAGTAGAGAAGAGAAATATGATTGAACAATTTTGGATTAGCAGTTCTGTTGTCTTTAAAAAAAATGAAATGTCTCAAGTATTTCTCATAAAGTGTTTCTAGAGAAAGAAAAAAAGATCAATAATGTCGAGAAGATAAATGTTAGTCTGATGCAGTGCACTTCAAAATAGAATATTTCAATTGACTCCAGAGATCTTTCTCTGAGAACTAAAATCATACGCTGTGGCAGTTATTTGATCTTTGTTCATCTCTGCCCAGTAGATACCAGTTCAAATTTTTGTGTCTTGATGAATAGTAAGAGGGAATAAGGAATAATCCCTGATATTTTTCATGGGTCAGCAGAGAAACAAATTCTCACCTCCAAATGAGATTTATTTAAAGTAATGATTTTAGACTATTTGTTATTTTTAGAAAAAAGTAAGACTTTTAAGCAACAATTTCTTTGATTATGGTTAATGCTAATGAACGTGTAACATTGCTACAGAGTAACTGTATCTGTTAGCTAAATATTAATGCAGATAAAGGCTGAAATTAATGGGCCAAATGCAAATATTCTTCCACTGATTGCAAGGCAGTGATGCCAGGGAAGAATTTGATTCACTTATGCATCATCAAGGAAGACTGTAATCCTGTAATATTATTCTGTTCTATTGACTTTCTGAGACTGCCAAATAATTAAGTGTAAATTGGAATGGGCTGTTGGGATTTCAGTGCAATATAATCACTACTTCACTGAAAAACTGCAAGATTATTGGCTTAGGAAATTGGCTTGTGTTTTCACTAGCTAAATGCTATGTTCTTAGTGATATGTGGTACACCATTTAGCAATGTTTTTTTGCATTTTCCTGAAAAAATTGGTTTCTAACTGACCCTGGAGTTTTTACGGTAATTTAAAAGCTACTCTCATTATTTGTCCACATTGTTGGTATGAGTACAATGCACTCTGGATAGCATAGTCTTCAGTCCTAAAATAATTTCTTTATGGGCAGATCTCTTGCATGCATGAAGTCCCACTGACTTCATGTTCTTCACACACAGAGCTAATCAGAAAGTTAGTATCTGTGAATTTCAGCAGCTTTGTGCTAGGTATACAACAAGATTAAGTTTGCCTTCATCTACGTTACTGAGTTCAATCAAAACCATTCATTCACATGGTTAAATGCATACACTAAAACTGCGAGTACAACCTTTGGATGTTCAAAGATGCTTTAATTATACCAGTACAGATCAGTAGTAACGAACTTCTTTGTTACTTAATGATTCTTCGCTGCTCTGCTTGAAGTGAATTAGCAGTTTTCTTAATGGACAGGGTCTCATCTCATTAAAACCACTTTTTGGAGCTGCTGGTCTCAGAAGAAATACCAAGGACTGCCTAAGGTCCTGATCCGGGAGGCAAACCCATGCAGAAAGACCCCTACATCTATAGAGAGGTCCGCTGAAGAACCACCACCAAGGTTTGGCAAGCCACAGACTTTCTGTCCATTGACTGGGGGAGTATGGGTGGAAGGTAGGAGGTTGGGTGCCTCCTCATTGACACCATCTGGAGTGGTGTGCACGTTTCCAATCACATGGCAGGCTTGGGGTCATGTTACTCTCAACTCCCCACCCCTTCTTCCTTCTTCACCTTCAGAACCAGGCAGCATTGCCACGAGTCAAGGCTTGCTGAAGGGGCAATGGCGGGGAGCAAGCAGGTGAGGAGAGGGGAAGCTTCCTTTGCCATCATTCTTTCTAATCTGCAAATAGCAAAAGAAAGGCAGTCTGCACTTGAATCCTTTTTAAATGGATAAGTGAAATGGCATTCCCTTGACTTTGATTCTAAACATTGCTTGGTTAGAATGAGAAAGGTAGCTATGAGTGCATGAGAAGCATTAAAACTGATTTGCTGGATGGTGTCACATGCTCTGTAATAAATGTATTGTTTATATTATTGCAGCTGGAACAGACAAGTAAAAGCATTGGCTCAAGTGCCCACATGATCACCACCGCCAGGGTACCTGCTGATAAGCAAGTACGAATTGCATTCAGCCTGGATGAATCCCCAGGTACAATTTAATTTACAGATTAAACCACAAGGAAGTGATTGCTTTTAATTTTTTACATGCTTTTACTAGTATCTACAATATCGAATGAAGTCCAGAGTTATGGGTGGATTTTTTTCCTGAGTGATAGTGTATGATCAGTTTTCTTGTCCAGTAGCTTTTAATGTTTCCATTAACAATTTCATTAGACTAAAATGACTGACAGTTTAGATCTTTTTTTTTTTCCAGTGGTTTGAGGAAAATACACTTAAGATTTTAATTAACTATCAAAATCATTTGTATTTGCTTGATCATCAGTATGCTTGATTTTCAGGCAATTTTAAAACAATGAAAGAAAAAGGACACTTTGTACTGACAGTGAGGCTAGAGCAGGAAGAGACTTTCCCTTCAACAGGAAGGTTGGAAAGTGCCACATGTGCCCGGCTTGGTGAAAGGTTTCAGGAAACGGATGCCCCACATGGCATGTTCCCCGAGAAAGCAGCAGAAATTTCATTGATGTTTATCCTGTCAGCTAGTGCTGACTGAGCATTAATTTCCTCAAGTATGCTCTGTGTGTACATGGCCCCTTTGGACTTTGGAGTAAATGAATATTCTTAGTTTGTATCTTAAATATTATTAAGGACTGGAGACGTTGACACGCAATAATAAAATCAGGGTGTAACAAAGTAAAATGGAAGCTAGGAAGCATCTTGGATAAAGTTGGCTGAGCTGTTGATAAAGGTGAGTCATTGTCTGAGATGTGTTGATGGTGTGAAATCTAAGGATCTCTGATAAAGATAACTGAAACCCACTGCTGATGAGTGCTTTATGGGACAGGATGATGTGTGAGGTCTCTTCCTGAGCTTTCTGAGAATTGTCTTAATTTTGATATCATTTTCTCATTTTAAAAAATATTGTAGAATATACTTTATATTCCCTAGCTAATTATTGCATAATATCAATTTACAGCTAAAAGTCTGAAATAAATTAAAAAAAAAGGAGATTTAAAACCAAACTTTTATATTATTGTACATGACTTGCAGCTTATAAAGATGAGTGATCCACAAAGATTGGGAGAAGAAATATAAGGGAATACATGTGGCTGTCTATGTGCCCTCTTTTCATAAATTACAGTAACATGCTAATTACATTTTTATTGCAGAAAGTAATAATGAATCCTTCTCACCTCTGAAGATACAACGGCATTGTACATTTCTTACAAGAATTGTGGCAAAGCTAGGTCTTGGAGAGAGACTTAAAAGAAAGGGGAGTGATCTTACGAATTGCGGAAAAAGAATGCGTATGGGAGAAATTGAAAACAAGACAGGGAAAGCTGAGACCATGGGAAAATCAAAGAGGGTAGAGTGGTTTGTGACAGGAGACGGCAGTAGGAAATAACAAGGTTGTGAATAGCTTGGAAGAAGAGGGACATGAAAGGCAGGAAGCCTAGCTTCCTTAACATTGCATCATATTTATTTTTTACTTTTCTATCCTGCTAATAATTTCAGCCTCTCTTAACATTTACAGAAAGAATCTCAGTTACAGAAAGGTAATCTTTTTCTGTTACATTCTGTTAAACCTCTCCATGGTTTTGAGTCATTTATTACATAAATACAAGTGCTCCAGCAATATTCAATCCAGAATCTTTGAGTAGTGATAAAACTAAGTAGCAACCAGTACAGTGATTGCCATGTATTCCTCTGGATGACACCCCTTCGGGGGCCAGTAAGAGGCCTAAACTGACACTCTGTTTTACTGCATCACAAGATTTCTACTCCTTCTTTTAGTGGTAAGCATGGACATATAAATATTATTACATTTAATATATTCTAAGAAGTCAAAGCAAGGAAACTTTTGTAAAGTTTTCTAATTTCCAATAAACCATAGTCGGATCAAGATAGTATAAAGAAGTACTTAGCACATTTTTTAACATGAGCTGAGTACATACAGGAAGTCCTTCACCAGGGCTAAGTGGTGATGGAATCTCTCTGACTTAAACTTTCCCTTGAATTTTATCTCATTTGAAAGACACAGTGATAGGTTTCACCAAGTAATGCTGCATTATCCTTCCAGGGGCTGTACCACAGCTTACTTGGAGGAACTTGCAGCATAACTAGATATAAAAAGGGGAAATGGAATGTTTCTTCTGGGTGGTGATTATCTCACTGGCTAGGATTGTAACCAAGTGCTGGGTGTGAGAAGCAGTGAAAGGAGAAACTGCTCTCAACGCATGAGATTACTTTGTGTTCACTGACCTACAAGAGGGGAGCTGGCTTATCCTGAGTATACAAGAAATAACTTAATTGTGTTATATTATTTGTCAGTCAACACTTTGTGCATTTTGCAGCATTTTAATGTGAATGTTGGCAAACCAGTTCCTTAAAAGTCTCAAGAACAGCAGCTGATTTGAGTGCTATATAAGATGACAGTTTTATTGTGTATCTCTTATTCCTGTATATATAGATATCTATGTTTGGCTCTTTTATTCACGTTCACTAAGCTGGCATCAAACATAGGTTTCCCAGAGTGTGTCTGCACACCATATTCCACCAGTTTGATTTAAGGTACTGTTTTAAATTAATGGATTTGAGACGTACTATATCAGTCTATCATATAAATTGGGAAACTTAATACAAGTTAAACTGAATATGATGATCCAAAATTTAAATAAGTGGTCCCAAGTAGAAAGTTCACTTTAATTTATCAACGTCGATTTATTTAAACCAATGAAATTCAGTATATCCTAATCTATATCATTAAACCTTATTTACTGATTATATCATTAAATCAGGAACTTCATTAAATGTAGAGAACTGGATATATATTGTGTAGTAGTTCTAAAAAATACTGTTTAGGTGAATATCTCTTTACTTTCCCTTCCAGAATAAAGGCTTGGATCTAACTAAAAAATTCTGGTAGCAATGTGGTGATCAATTACTCTTCTATCTCTGATAGCATTCTCTGGGAAAAATCACATATAACAGAGGCAAAATATACCTCTTTTAATAAAACTGACAGACAGTGGAATGACACGGTATTTTTGCTAGCATAGCAAACGACTTATTTTATTCCTCTTTATGCCTTTGTTTTCCTAGGGACCATAAATAATTTTTTGCTTTTATAGTTGATCTGGTAAGGCTGTTTTGCAATGGCTGCATCAATAGCAAGCTTCAAAGCCCTACTCAGTCTTCATTTTCATTTGTTACAGCAACAGAGACTTACCAACTGATAATATATTGATTGAAAACTAATGAGGATTGCTAAAATATATGGGTGAAATTTACAAAGTTACTTTTCCAAAACTGCACTCAGCCTACAAGTAAGTGGCTTGAGCTTTGAAAATGACAAGAATCATCACGTACCACTCACCTCATCTCACTCTGTATTTCTTATCTAAAGACATGCTGTTAGCTCCTGAGGGGGAAACATACTGCCAGTGTGCCTGTCTGTCCAGGGGCTGGCATGGTGGGTCCCCCTTTGAGGTCTTTTGGGCCTTTCTGTGATAAAAATAAGAAATTCTTGGAGTAGGACAGCATAAGAACACTGCATAACATTCACTTTTTAGTTTGGGCTCGTGCATGTCTTCAGAGCCCCAAGTGTTTAGTAAATCCTACGTGCAAGACGTTATTAGGATAGGCAGTACCTACTTGTATTTTGAGGAAGTTAGGAACCTACGTGAGATACCCTCAAAGGGACAGAGGCTGTACATTCCTCATAGGACACTTTAAGCTTAGGTTGAAGGTATACTGATTAGGAGGGTTTTGCTCTTACCTCTTGTGTTATGGGCTGTGCTATTTCAGGGAGCTCTGCAACTCTTATTATTGAGCAAGCCTTCATAGCCTATTCCTGGGTCAGGCAGTGACCATTCCTCACTATTTTATGCGTGAGGTAACTGAGGGGTTGCGTAAGGTCGCTTCAGGCAGGACTGTGAATAGAACCCAGGGAGTTTCACACAGTGGTGCCAAGTCCCAGTCACTTAGCCACACAGCCTTCCAGGATGAACTCGATCAGTCCATGCTCATCTGTCAGTAACCAGCGCTGTAGCTACTGGGCCTCACTGCCCTCCTAGGGCCAAGGCCGGACCCCCTGTACACAGTTTTTCAGTGGTGTCCAACTGTCGGTTGCCGTCGGGTTTGAGCACTTTTCCTGTGCAAGGGCTGATCCACTTACAGGATAACAGCATGCTTATGTTACCAATTTAATTCTTTAATTTAGGAGGAAGAGATCTGAATACGCTTGCCCACGCATGTAGGAGAGAAAATTAGTATCTGATTGTATAATTAAAGACTGGATCATAACTCAGTTACTCGAGGAAGCAGAGTTGTGATTGGCATTTCCTAAATTTTGAGTGCTTGATTTAGCAACCTTAGTGTGCTTTTAACGCATTTAAATTTTTATTTTCTATTTCTGGCTATCTTTGTGAAGATCCAAGAGATACTGTAATTTGTGAGTTCATGCTGCAAACGAATCAGATGTTGTTCATCAAGTACTTATTCATCAACTGTTGCCCATATCCCACATTTTAGCTAAATGGAGCAGCTATATAGGAAGAGACAGGAGTGTTTCTTTTCACTGTACCAAGCATTTTGTCAGTCAGACAGTAGAATGTGAGGGATTTTGCTTTTTTGTCTTCATCATGGAAGTCTGTGCTAGTGGAATCTCCAGAAGGCCAAAACATGGTTAAGTAAGCTTTCCAGAAAGCATGATTTGTTCTTAAATGCACAGCATTAGTGTATGTTGGGGGACTGAATAGATAAAAACATCACT
Source organism: Numida meleagris (assembly GCF_002078875.1). Classification (NCBI taxonomy): domain Eukaryota; kingdom Metazoa; phylum Chordata; class Aves; order Galliformes; family Numididae; genus Numida; species Numida meleagris. Next base: position 102,020,896 of record NC_034409.1, read on the forward strand.
AATAAGTAAGTAATAAGCCTTTTGTGTGAGGAAAGTCGGTCCTAATGTCGTTCAGCTTTCTAAATCAGATTGCTTGAGTGAATATCTGTACCACTCATTATAAGTCCATCATCACATTTGTGTGAATAGGTGTGATCAGCAGAGAGAGAAGAGCTCACCTGGACAACAGAGCTTGAGCGGCTTAGCCTTGCTGCCCCTGTACACCACTGCCCATTATACCATCTGGGCATGAAGGTTTGTTGGCTGGGCAGCTTAGGGAGCTTCTTCATTTGTTACATTGCTAGCTTTGCAACAGGAATGGTCAGAGTTGGCTTTGAAACAGAAAGATGCTTTGTCTCAGCCCAACTGAATGGAAAGCAAAAGGAGGAAGTGAGTGTGATTTAGTCTGTTCCCCTGTGCACTAAGGCAGTAGTAATTCTTTTAGAACAAATTGCAAGAGTTTCTTGCCTCTTGATTTTCTGCAAATATATTCAAAAGAATCTTAGGAAGTGAATAATTGCTGTCACTTGCTTTCCTCTTTTGTGAAATCCAAATGTGTTTTATTTTTACCTAGTAATTTTTGTTGTTGTTGTGGCTGTTACTGTGACAACAGTGATATACAGACCAACCTGAAGAAGTAATTAATTTCACTGGAAGCTCTGGGGAAATTTTTTCATTGTTGTTTTTGTGGAAAACAAGCTTGCAGTTAGCTGTGGAGATACCTGTTTGGTTTTGTGGGCTAAACACTTAAGCTGAGAATTTCATAGGAGCCCAAGAGAATTAGGAACTCACAAAAAAGTCAAGCCACCAAAGTCCCCAGCTTATCTGATGTGGTGAACATCATTGAGAGGATGATTTAAACAAGTCTTAAACTAGCATAACTAAAAAAAACCCTAGCAGCTGTTCAATAGATGCTAGGGCAGGCCCATTATAAAATGTACTATGGTATGCCTTAATGGTTAGGATACCAATATGTTCCATTTTTAGTACCATTGACTCAGTCACTTGAGTTCAGAAAATAAGTAGGGAACATCTGCTTATTGAAAGGATTTCCTCTACAGTAATTTATCTCCCTATTCCATCCTTTCTAAAATATTTTCAAAACTTATTTACTTTTTTTTTTGTTTTTTGTTTTTTCCTGAGTACATTCCAATATATTTTCTAATTTTCTGCAACAATTTTTTTTTTTTTTTTGTGAAGAAGTATTTTTTGGCTGATGTCCTTTCTTCTGGAGTGACTTTTTGTTTGATTTTCCTTAAGTTAAAATGGTCCAAGTTCCCTCCTTACTGCTACTGTACCAAAGTTGTACTGCTTGAATCGTCAAAACAAATAGCAGCTTCACTGCAGTCCACTCCTCCGGTCCAATATCTCTGTCAGAATATTTAACAGCTATTTGTCCAAATATCTGTAGAGCAGCTGTACCCCTCGTCTGACTGAGTCCTATTCTGTCCTTCCTTTTAGCCCTGTCATATGATTCATCTTTCTTCTTTTAGAGTATTGGTCTATTTTTAAATACTGTGCAAGAAAACAGCAGCAAATTAAAGGTAAACACCTGCATATCATCAGGATACAACCCTGAAATTAAAGCCATTTAAATATTTTCTATAATGGGCATCTATGGGACGTGGTGCACAAATGGAAGTTGTGTGTGTGGGTGTGACTTTATGAGGAAGACCTCTACCCCATAAAAATATACTCCTTTGCTTTGTTTCTTGTGGAGGTTCATAAAGTTTTGCTTTTCCCTTCTGTATCACTGTATTTTTTCCTCCCTGCCCTCCTCTGGGCCTGCCTTCCTAGTGGTGTCCATCTCAGGCTGAGCTAGTTAAAAGTAAGGTTCTGACTGTCTGTTAGCCAGTATGTTTCTTCATTGGATATAGTGGGTTAGTTTACTTGCTTCCTCAACGTACTTTGCTGTATGACCACTGATGGCAGGATAAGGAGGTAACAATATTGGAAAAATAATTTAAATCTTAGTCTGTTCTCTTTAAGAATGCTGCTTTGACACATAGTTCTTTAAATCCTGTTGGGAATTTGTGGTATACAGGTCTGTCAGCATAAAGCAGTCTACAGGATCTGACCTATGGTGGCAATTTTCTCCAGTGAGAGCCATCCTTGTTTTGTTTTGACACATTACAAATAACTGACTCTGTAAGCTGGCTGATAGTAACCTTCTCTTCACCTCCCATAACCTGTAGTAAGATACATAAACCGTCATCACAATCCAATGCAAAACTGATAGTGTGAAAGTCACTGAGAAAGAAATATTGCGGTGGCTAGCTGTGACGCTACGTAGTATGATTCATATTTCTGATCTCAGTCCAGCTACTAGTGGGCAGGTGTCCACACCACAACACTGACGCAACTGGCGCGCTCTGTCCCACCTTTGCGTGAAGCCTGTACTAAAAATAAAGAAATAAATAAAAACACAGTTTGGCTCATTGTCATGAATGAACTATCTCTAGTAGGGAAGGATTACAGTCTACAGGTTAGAGTAAAAACATTTCCTTACAGTATGGAGAAGTTTGTGGCGCTTCCTCACTTTAATCATGTCTGTGTTGGTAACTATCTTCTAGTTGCCACGGTGCCGGCCTTATTTTCTTGTTCATGCAGTTGTCTTTGGATGGTGGGATAAAAAGTTTCTATTATTGTTGTTTTAGCCCTGGTAAGTCATTGTACTGTGATGGGGAAGTTATCTTTCCCTCTCGTTCAAGTGATGAACTCTTTCATAGTAAGGATGCTGTTTGTGAAAGGCTCTTTATTTTACACTGTAACGGATAGCTCAGGGAGTAAGATTGTTTAAATGTATTGTTTTTATTAAATTGTCACACTCTGATTCTGTAACTAGCTTTGTTTTGTTTCTTAATCACAGCAATACAAAATAGGATTTCTGCTTTTCTAGAACCTAAATGTTTCCTTATTTCCTACCCACTGATATTTTCAGAGTCCATTAAGGTATCTCAAGTGTAGAAAGATAAGCATATATATGAAGGTATTTGCACAACCCTGTTATTATTGTGAATATTTGCAATTTAGAACTACTTTGAACAGATCATTTGAAATACCCCTTCTTGGTAGATACTGGCTTTTAATGTCATCTGTACCTTCTAGATGATGATGCTCCTGAAAACTCCTTCCCTTTGGCATTTCCAGAACTAGATCAGCAGCTGCAGGTAAACCTTTTCTTTTTTGACTGCAGTATTACTACACGTTGACTAGATTTGTTTTGTTAAAAGACTCTGGATGTTACACTAAGATGAAAGTTTTCAGTGATGCTTCCCTAATCTATTAACATTTAATAAGACTGTATATTTCCACAGAGGAAAACATTGTCTTTTTAAGATCTGCAGAAAATTGGTTGAGCATCTTTAATCCAATTGCAGGGAAATTACTATTTTAACAATTTCACATGCTTTTAATTTATTTATTTTTTTTTTACAATTCCTGTGCAAAACACAGCATGTACTACTGCACAGCAATGAAGGGAGTTACTATGATTTTGATGGAAAAAGAAGTGAGCCAGGTATGCTGTTCTCATGCCTACAGGGTGGGCTAAGTTTGGTGATCAGCTTTCTCTGAAGCATCCCAAGAGAACACAAAGGTACATTCTGCAGTGCCATCCCTTCTCAATTCTTGGGTAATAAAGGCAAGTCATCAAAATTACTCAATTCATACTGCATGGCCAGCAAGCTTCTCAGTTGCCCTAGAAGATGTCTTCAGACAGTGCAAGACAGAAGAGGCGAACCCTTTCACGCCTGCTCTGATTTGTGATGTCAGAAGAGCCCTGATAGCTGGGCAATCAGGCAGCAACTGATGGCAACTCTACGGTCTGCCAGGCACAGAGCCAACTCTGTGTCCAGGGATTATTTCCTTTTCCTCTCTGGCAGTTCTGGAGTGTTTGTTGGCCTTTGTAAGCTACTTTAGATCATCTGTTTCCCAGGAGCATTTAGACTTCCTCTGATATTTCAATATGAAGGCAGTTGTTTCCTGAGTGTAAATTGAGAAAGGCATTAGCAGACCGTGTTGTCCAATGATGTCATCCTTCCTGTCCCCATCAACGAGTGAGACAACACTGGAGGGCTGCTGACTTAAAGGAATTAATTCTCTCTCCTGCTGTTCTCATCAAAAGGATGACTGAGGAAGGACTGGAGGATGACAGAGACTCTTCTTGCTCTATCCCTCTAATCCTGGGAATAGAGACAGGTTCCTTAGGCATAACTAGGAAAGATTAAAGGAATGAATAGCACCTTACAATCTGAGCTGAAAAGAGCAGCAGAGACAACAGATACTTCTTCCCTCAGAAGAACTCCATTTCAGAAAATCTATATTGTTTTGTGGCAGATACACTGAATAGAAAGTCAATGACCTGCATTTTTTTTGAGTTAGTGACACAGTGTGTGATCATGAGTAAGTTGCCTCATCCCTCTGTTGATCTATGAAATGAGGTTAATAATTTTTACCTTCCTTATTAAAGAGCACTGAGATCAGTAAGTGGGGGCTGCTCTAAAAGAGCAAAGTATGATTGCCATTACTGCTGTTGGTACCTAAAAACAAAATTAGTAGCATTAGATGTAGGTACTTTACAGCCCAAGTTATTATTTTTTATTAGGACTTTTATTACCCATTTCTGGAGCAAGTGATGCTCTCTAAATGTGTAATTTCATGATAGGCTGAAATAGACTGGAAGCATTCAAGTGTGTTGGATAAATAATAGTTCTTTAGTGAACGTTTTCTAAGTACACACTGCAGCAGTTCCACAAAGTGCACCCTCTGGGTTTGCTAAGTACCTAACATTCAATTTCAAAAGAAACTTCCTTTACCCTCATGATTTCAAGATGACAGCAAGTTCAAAGAACAATCAAGGGCTTCGATTCAGATACTATTCTTTTTATTATCCTTTATTAACTTTTTTTAGGGATAAATCTGAGGTAATTCAAAGGATTTGAATTGCAAGGCTGTAAACATTTAATGTAATCAGGTTTAAATTGCTTTAAAATTCCAAACTAATAGTAAGTGTAATAAAGTTATTATTGATCTAGCTACAAATCCTTATTAGTCACATTTTTAAGTTAGCGTAATCCAATTTGCTCATAGTGTGTCAGCCCAGCATAGCATATATTTGGAATTTCTGTTCATGTAACCTTGCCAGCATTGAAACAGGTAGCTCCCATACTACAGAAGCAAACTGCAACAACATAGACTTCACCAGGACATGCAGAAGTACTGCATGGGGACCTGCAGAAACAGTGAGTGGTGGTGTCCCTTGCCACCCCATCCGCACTTTTCTGTATCCCAGACTTAGCTAGTATAAAGCAGCATATATCTCAGCAAGCCCTTTAATCAACCATGGCATAGCTGCCTGAAATGCTTGAGTTTGTAAGAATGCTGGTACATATTTTCATAATAAAAACATCACATATAAAGCCATGACCATGCTGTACCATCACCATGCTGTAAATACAGTCAAAAGCATTAGTATTTTATTTAAAGAAAAAACTATATATGCAGGGTAGGTGCCTATACAATACTATGAACTTAAAAAAAAAGACTATCTTTGTACTTTTGAAAACTGGTGAGACCTTGAAACCTTTAAAAAGAAGAGCCCAAATTAACTGATCTTCAGGTTGGATTTTGAAAGCAGCTTGAAAGATATGTAAGTTCACTGAGCCACTTGGAAAATCAGTGCCTTAGTATTCTATGCATGCATGCGGCAGACCACAGCCTGAGTACCAAGCAATTTGCACCTCTGTTTTGGGCTTCAAGCCCTTGCCTTTCTATCTTCGTCCCTGGCAGTCATCTTGGCTGTTTGAGCAGAATTACCTAGTGCTCCCACTTTTCCTCCCACAGTCCTGCCATGCCTCCTGCCTGGGCACTGGTGTCCGATGGCAGGGCAGAGTTCAGCGTGGCCATCCCTGGCAGGGTGATTGCTCCTGCTGTCCAAGCACTGCTGCCAGCTATGTAGAGGTGGAGGTAGGACTGGCTGGAGGAAGGGTATTTCTAGGAGGCCAGCTGCAAATACTTAATGCTCTGTAAGAACTCTTACTAGAGGAGAAACTACTTGAAAGTCAGAGCTGCTTTTTGAGGAATAAAAATGATCAGTCCAGTGTTCAGATCAGCTAGGTGTGTTCAGACAAAAATATTATCTTCTCCAATTACATTTCTGAGTGTTACTTTTTCCACTCATGTGAGAGGAAAATGTTTCAAGAAGTAATACGTAAGAAAATGATACCAGTTCTCTAATTCAAAAGTTTTGTTCTTGTTTCTTGGCCTTTAAAAAAAAGAAGTATTGTGTATGGCCAATCAGACACAATAGCTCCGTATATGTGAACAGAGCAGTTTGTAGACAAGAAAAGCTTCATCTTTTTTTGGAGCTTTGTTATTAAAAGAAAATATATAAAGTTCCTTATATGCTTAAATGAAACCAAACTCACATTAATAAGTTCTGAATTTTACTTTCTTTTGTTTGCAGTATTGCAATGTATTATCTTCCCACTGAAAAGCAACATTTTGAGGATAAAGCACTTGCTTATTTGGGCTTCGGGTTTGTGTTCCCCCTCCCCCTTGTACCAGCAGTGTAGTCAGAAGTGAAGAGAGGTTAGGCTTGCTGCATTTGTTAGTTTGTTGTTGGGAAATGTTAATCTTTGCCTTGTGTCAGAGCTGGGCCAGGCCTTGATTAGCTGCATGGTGGTGGTGGCCTCTCTGACAAACGTTTTACTGCTGGTTTTGTCTATATTTAGACATCTACATCAGCATCTAAGTCCTTGTTGCTCAGGTCACAGAATGTAGATGAAGGTATCTGGTATTAGAAACTTAAATATGCGGTCTGTCCTCCTCTAGCATTTCCTGTGGTTCATCTCCATCTTCTCCAGGAAGCTCTTTATTCCATCTGGGAGTTTGATTCTAAATAGGGAAGAACACAAATCTCATACAGATACACAGATCACTCTGTAATTCTTCATCATTTTCTTCATGAAATCACGAGCTTGAGAGAGGCATTTATATCATATTTTGTATTATAAGTCTCCTGAAATCAATGGAGTTGGATGACCATAACATTTCCTGTGGCAGAGAAAAGACTTCAACTGTTAATAATATCAGTTCATTCAGTCAAGGCTTAGTTTTTCATGCTTTAGTAGGGAATGTCTGTACAAAAGAAGCAGTGAAAATATTGCGAAAAGGACAGTTTGAATGTGATGAAAGCATTTATCAGAAACCTTGTTTACTCTGTCTGGAAACTGAATAATGGAACCATTGCTTCTGCTGACTGCCAAGACCACCAGTCAACAAATAAAAACATTTTAGAAAGTTAAAAAGTGCACGGAAGTTTTAAAAAGTTTGCTCTGTATTAAAAGTACTAAATTCCAAGAGACTTCCTATGGTACTTTGGTACTTTATAACTAGATTTGATTGCCAATGAACTTGCTAAGTCTCCCATAACGCTGCTGTAATAACTTCACTTTTAAATTCTGTATGACATGGATGTTGACAAAACCAAAGCATCACACGATGATTAGAAAAGTATAGAAAATGTGTCAGGCGAGGAAAGCAAAACTCTGAGTTGCTTTCATCCAGCTTACATGAATTGTTTGGAGGAAAGATAGCTGCTTATTTCCATGGTAGAAGTAGACTAGACTAGATATAACCTAGACTAGCTGTCTGAAATTGCTTGAAGAGTTGCAGTTGCTACCAAAAAGTAGCCGCAATGTCACTATCTGTCACTGTTGCTATCACTTTTGCTTGGTATAATGTTGTTCCTTCCATTATGAAAGCATAAGGCCATGTAATGAACATGGGCCATGTGCAAAATATTGTCACTGGGCTTTCTGTTTTTCCAGTATGGTTTAGCTGGATTTGGCTTACTATATGTACAAAACGTAAGATACCACCCCAGACCTGGGCTAGCAATTGCCTCCTAGTTGAGTCTGCATGCTCAGCTGGCAAAAATGCATGACAAAATCTTTTTCTTTAAACTTTCCAGAAGTAAGTCTTGATTTATTTTTCAAGTACCTAGAACAAAAAAAAAAAAGTAAACATAAACAAAAATTAATAAATAAAAAATTGATTTTTAAAGTTTTTGAATACTAGAGTGACACTATTGACTACACAAAGCTTACTAATTTGGCTGTGAACTTTTGTGGATTTAGAATGCTGATATTCATATGGCAAGGGAAGATGTAGTTTGTAAAGTGAACAAATCAAGAAAAGAGTGCACAAAACAAAGAAAATTCAAAATTGTTCAGCAAAAGTAATTAGAACATCTCCTTCAACCTGGCTTAGGCAGAAAGCTCAGAGTCTTACTATCTTTTCATGAACTATCTTTACATATCATCTTTCAACGTCTTTTGTATCTGCATTTGAAATGAAAATCTAAATAGACATTGCAGATGTCCTGTACAGATGCACATACCTATGTGCAGTAACAGAATAGCCTATGACAGGATCTCTTAGTGTCTGTTTGCTGGGTTCTGTAGAAAGTTTGTCAAGGTGAGTTATTCCACAAAATACAAGGAAAATCAGACCTTGCTGAAAGTTAGGGATAACAGGATAGACAAGCAGTATCACTGAAAGCTGTAGTTTTTATAAGACCTTTGAGAACAAAATCAGAGATGCTGTGTGCACATATTTTGCCGACACAGGAAAATGAGGGTAGATGACACTGAAACCTGAAATAAGCAGGATTAAAAGTAGCAACTGTTACCATTAAATATAACTTCTGGCAGGAGCTTTTTTTGCTTATGTAGCAGGTAGACTTTTATATATATTAATTATGGACAGGCGAGATACTTCCTGAAGTATCGGAATTAAAAAAATATATAGTCTAAATTGAATTTTTTTAAGGACTATTGTCATTTGTCACCTATGGAAGCTAGAGAACTCTTACCAAAAAATAGCATACAGACTTCATGGATTAGAAATGCTTTCTACTGGGAATGCCAGTTCTCTGCCAGAGGACTGCCCTCTGGGTAGGCACTGTAAGGCTTCATGTGGCCTGGTCACAGGCATTCAGAAAGGCACTGCAGGTGGAACAGGGAGCAAAGACTGCTAGGACAAGCTAGAGGAAAAGAAAGTTTTGTCTGGGAGGGATTAGAGGAGTGCAGCTTGGAAAGTGCATGAGAGCTCCCAGTAAGCACATCGCAGGGGTAAAATAGGCAGGATAAAGGAGCACCATTTGAATGAAAGCCAGCGCTGGCATAATAAAAAACTTGTCTTCAGCAAAATGGAACTGGAAATAACAGAATAATTTCTAATCCTTGATGAGGCTTTGAGCTAGTCCCCTAGCTGAGGCAGGGGTCTTGAGCTGTTCTGACATGACAAGCCCATGGACTGCAGAATTTGATTCTGATAACACGGGGCTGGATTCAGATTTTTGCACGTTCCTCCCAGTCCTTTTTAGATGAGTATGGGCAAATCCAGGAACTGCTATGTTACTGTTATTCTTTTCTTCTCTAAGGAAATGTGTCAACACTGTAAATATCTGCCAATTCAGAGGTACCCCTTTGAAATAAGTAAGCTTCACATCTTTCTGAGCTTTTTGTTCAGGACGGTGCCCTCCCAATCTTCTGAAAACGCTTCTCTTAGTGGGAACAGATATACCATTAATTCTCTGCACTCTTGTTTATGTCAAAAAGTAGGCTGTTTGACATGGTTGAAATAATTTCCCTATGCTTATGTGTTGCTTCATCTTTTCTAGTAAGCAGCAAAAAAATGACTAGAGTGTTGCTCCTCCACACGTCTCTTGTGATTACAGTAGAACTGCTTGTTAGATAATGATGCATAAGCCTGTGTTTCATGTACCACAGGCCAGAAATTACTAATAGGAACTGTATCTCCAAAACCATTCTTAGAAATGTCAATTTTACAAAAGAGCAAACCAAAATATCCAGTCATACAAAAATGTAATTGAATTTGCATTTTAAAGTAAAATGCACCATCTTAATTTTTATGTACCAAATAGGTAGCTTTTCGCAATTAAAGTTATTGATTTAGTGTGTAATAGCATCCATTAACATTGAAATAGAATTGTATGAACAGAATACTAGCAAACTGATTGTATCTTTTGTTGTCTGTTTATTTTGAGTGGTAAAATACCAATGTAAGAAAAAATGACACTGAAGAGGAAACAATGGTAGGAGTTTGAAAGCCAGCAACTGGTTCTAAGTGGGAATTAGATATTAAGTCTCAGCATGACTAGATAATTTTAACTCTCTAAATATATCTTTTGAGTGGGAAGCTGGAATACAGAAACTGAATGCTGCTTTATTTTTTAAACTGATTTAAACCAGCTAGTTTTGTGGAAACTATGCTGAAAGCAAAAGCAAGTTTTTTCTTCTTTGAAGTATCACTCTGGGGACTTTCCCCCACTGGGTACTGTTCAAAATTGTTTTATTATGATGCATTTGTTGTTTGCTGATCTCTGGTAGATACCAGAGATGCTACTTTGGCTCACCCTTGCATTCTTGGATTAGAGCACCGAGACTTCTATATTCTGTCTTGTTAAATTTGTGGTTATTATTTGGGTGACTATATGAATGGTGCTATTGCTCATCCACATTGAAATGCAATTAAAAACCCATTCCTAGGACCACATTCACCAAGTAATGGACAGCCCTTTCCGTGGGGTCCCAAATTCTCCAAGCTCAGAACTGTGCCATGAAAGCTATTCTGCTGTGGCATTTCTTACATTTAGAACATGGAAAACGACTATCTGCTTTAAAATTTCAATGCGGAACTACATACCATCTGCAAATACTTTCAGAGGTCCACACATTAGTCACATCTTTGCACTGGTGTGCATCTCAAGCCAACATACTCTGCCTCTTGGATAACAACATTTTTAATGTTTATCTCTGAATATGTTTGATAAAAGATGCATTTCTAGTTTAGCTAGAACAAAAGATTGCAAGATCATAGATAGGAAATGACTGAAGACCTGTGCTTTTCTTTTTCGAAGAATGCAATTGAAGGAATATTATGCTACAAATAAGAGTCAAAATAGAACAACAAGAAATAAAAATCTACTTATATTGTGAGAGGCAATTGGATGTTCTTTAACTGGACAGTAATGGAACTATTTTAAGTGCTTCCTTTTGCTTCAAACAGGTGGCTCAAGCATGCTATTTGGACTTCATTTACAGTCAATTGATTCATGGCTAATAACTTAAAAATACTACACTTCCTGAAAGTGTTGTGGTCAAGATGTGACAGCCAAGCTTGAGATCCAAATTAAGTTGTACTCTTTTAAGGAACAAAATACACTGACACTTAACCACACTGTATTTTGAAGTTTTTAGTTGAAATTCTTATGAAGAGACCTAGGACAGGGTGGCTTAATCTGCCGTACTTACTATGCACTGGAAGAACAACAAAAAATCTTTCTGTGCTAACATATTATTATTAATAATAATAAGGTATACAGGTTAGGAGGTACGATGCTTTTACATAACTTCACTATGTCTTTTTATCTGATTTTTTTTTAATTACTGTTGTCTTTCTACTCTCATCTCACATGCTCCTCTCATGGAAATTGGACGCACTTTGCCAATACTCTTATAGCATTTCTGCTAACTAAGTATATCCCCTTCGGCAGGAAACAGCCATGAAGAGAAACTGGATACAATCTTGAGCAAACTACTTAGAGACTGAGGCATTGCTGGATCACATGTTATGAAATCTTGGCTTTACCAGAGTCAGCAGTGTAACTCCTCGTGAATCCAGCAGAATCAGCCCTAGTGTCTCAATTCACAGTCTTGTCCATTTTAATAACAAGCTGGAAGAAGCAGGGCATCTATGAAAAAGAGTGTTTCGTCAATAATTTTCCATATCTTTTATTCTCCTTTTGAGAATTGGAGAATAAGGGCTAGTTTACACTCAAATTACCCTTTTGTTCAGTTCTTAGTTTCTGCAGTGAAAAGATGCTTGCATATTTTGTAGATATGACCAATGCATCAGCTTTATCATTCCTACTTCGCTATAGCTGAAAAAGGGATAGATGAGGGAGAAATCTTTCTTTAAACAGTCTTTCATGATACTTTGCCAAGCTGTTATGAAAGCTCTGAAAATCCTTACAAGGTTTGAAGGCTTATGCATATTCACGTGCAGGAAAGCATTTTTCCCCTTCTACAGAAAGTCATCACTAGGAGTATTTTCAATGCAGCAGCTTTTCTCAAAGTATTCAACTTGTTCTCTTAGTATTCTCACAGAGATGAATTGAAAATTGTATCTTTCAAAGTATGTGCTTATTCCTAATATTGCATTCAAAAGCAGTATTTTTTTCTTCTTCTGTTCATAAAGCCTCTGCCTCCTTGTCATGACTCCAAGGAATCGATGCAGGTGTACAAACAGCACTGCAAAATAGCAGAAGAGTATCATGAGGTGAAAAAAGAAATTGCTTTGCTGGAGGAAAGAAAGTGAGTAACTTTCCTGAAGTATATATTGCTGCATATTCTCCTTGTAAAGTCCTGTTCTAAACGTGAGGGGCTTAGATGATACTTTGTGACCTTATTCCTCTGCCTGACAGTCACAGTATAGCACAACAGGCCCTTGGTTAGGATTAACTGCGACCACTAAGGACACAGACCTGCTAAAGCTTTGGGCCCTCAGTTATACAGAAGTCTCTTAAAACCCTCATTGATAGCATTGGGACACTTTATCCTTGTCACACAGCAGTCTAGTTCATATGGAGAAGTTACCTTGGAGTTTTAGGGTTTCTTTTCACTGTAACTTTTCACACAGGAAGTTTTTCACACAGAGGGTGGTGACGCACTGGAACAGGTTGCCCAGGGAGGTTGTGGATGCCCCATCCCTGGAGGCGTTCAAGGCCAGACTGGACGTGGCTCTGGGCAGCCTGGTCTAGTGGTTGGCGGCCCTGCACTTAGCAGGGGGGTTGAGACTTGATGATCTTTGAGGTCCTTTTCAACCCAGGCCATTCTATGATGATTCTATGATGAACTTTATATATATTTTAACAAAAAGCACAATGGATCCTCAGTTTGATGTAGATTACTTGACAATATTAGTAAACTTTTTTTCTGTGTATCATCTCCATGTACATTCACATTTTAGGTGTTCACATCCAGAGTGCTTAAGCTGGAGGGAGAGTTTTAAATTATTTTTTAATTTTTTTCTCAATGGCCTCTATTCATAGCACTGTCATCTTCACGTGACTATTAAATGACAAAGTGTTTTCTGAGACTCTTTCCACTAGAAACCTGACAAAAGGAATTCTGTGAGGGAGGAAAAAGGGTGAGTAGTGAAAGCTTTTACCAGACAACAAACCCCAAGCAATAGCAGTTACTGCAAATGCTTTCTTATTTTGATATTCACATTGAGGATGACTTCAAGAAGTGCTGCCTTCCTCAAGGAGAATTACCTCAGTGTGGATATCTGAGATTTCTTGGGAAAATAAAACCACATAGACATTCTTCCAAGTTCTGCATGAAGTTTCTGCAATTGCTGTAGCTTATGGTGAAAGAAATAGCTCTTAACATGTATGGAAGAGAAACATTCATAGTACAGCAACAGGGCTTGGAAAAGCTCAAGCAGAGAGGGTTTTGAGTAGAGGGGGAACCATTCTAGATGTGTCATGACAAACTTAGCACCAATCAACCATGCAGCTCAGCCACGTTTGCATGTGTGGGAGTCTGCAGCTGCAGAAGCAAGCTGAGGGGTTGGAAACTGGTGAAGTCCTGTGGTCTTATAAGTAAGATAGCCAGAGATCACACTGAATCCAAACTTTGAAGAGTAAGAAAGTGACTCTTGTCTTTATCAGAGTTGATGGCTATAGACAAAATATGGTTAGTTGTTGCCAAATGCATCAGAAACAGTTGAGGTTTCCAGGTATTGAATCCTCTTCCACTGCAGGATCTGTATGGCACTCAATTGCTAACATATTGGCACAGAGGTTAAAAAAAGAAGAAACAATAACCTGAAGAATCTTAACACTACATTCTCTCAGTAATTGCACTTGATTCATCATTCATTAAACTTGGCCAATGGAAAGTAATCGATGTTTTAAAAAATATGTAGAGAAAAGATATACAATTCAAATAATTCTACAATGATTTGTCAAATTTGATCATCTAATATAAGCTGTTTACATGTCTATTTAATAACCAAGGGAATTCAGTGAGAACCATATATGTTTGTCCCTTATGTAAACGCCAACTCAGTATAAAATATTAAATGGTGGTTTTAGATGCTTTAGACTTATAAATACAAATGATAGCCTTTGACTAATTGTGTTTTAGAGCCTACCAATACAAATTCATTATTATTATTGACACATTCCTGAATCAGCTATGTGCATTTACAAAGAGACTCTTGAAAACTACACTAATATATATGTTCTGCATTTGCAAGAATGAAAAAAAAATGCTGTTTGAATGCATTTTTGCAGTCTGTGGTACTAGCTAAATTAGAAGGATTTTCCCCTTGAAAATGGCAGATGCATGAATAGAATTGTTTACTTGAGCTCAAAAACTATCCTAATCAACCTCTGAGACCAGAGGACAGTTTCTCAGCAGTTGTCATTCTGGATGAATTTAGGGGCTTCAAGCTGCCTTCTCCTTCATTTCCCTAGAGGATGTCAACAGTGGAACAAAGAGAGGAAGTTTCCACATTTTTACCTTTGCTAAACTTGTTTTGTGGACAGAAGATATCATGTCCAAGAAAATATGATAATACAAGAGCAGCTGAATAAGGCAGCAAATAGAATTCTATTACCGTCATTCTTTTGAGCCTCCTAATTGCATATTTGTGGCACAGATGCTCATGTGCTATGTAGCTGTGAAGTGCCAAGACATGAAAGCTGTCCGTGCAGCACCTTTCCCCACCTTTCAACTCTTTTAATCAGAAGAAATAGTTCTACCAGCGTTAGGATCAAAGATTCTTATTTCCAACAGGTAGGTGCACTGTAGGCATTTGATTTTGAGGCTTAAATAGCTGCAAGTGCGAACTGAAACTTTTTCTCCAGGGAACTATTTACAAAGTCCCTCCCTCCAGCTAGATTCTCCATCTTTCAGTGTTTTGGAGGAAGGGTCATGATACTGTCTTTCCTCTTTGGGGTGTCTTTCTTTTCTGTATCAGTGTGTTTGGTTTTTAAGCCTTCCAGAAGAGTTTGGTTGAATTTGGAAGGTGGATGAAAATGTTACTAGGAAATACACGTCTACAGACATGTAAGCATGCATGACTCGAACAGATCTACCTTGTTTTTATATAAAACTATGCAGAAGGTGGTATGAATGTAGAGATAAGCAAGACATACATGAAGTTTTTGGTCTAGCAATCACTGATTTATATCTAAAAATGTTCTCAATAGTAACAGTTCGAAAGTTAAAGGAATTTTATAGGTTATCATATGCTGAACTGAAGACGTGAAGAGTGGATCATGATGGCTGGGGTGACATGCATATCGGGTACTCCTTTCTCAGAAGAGAAGGATGCTTTGTCTTTTCTAAAAGAAGTCCAACGTGATGCAGAGATTTTAGACTCAAGAACACTTATAATCAAAGGGAAAACGTGGAGATGTTTGCAGCTTTCTGAACCATGAGCAGATGAAGAAATGTGACAGGCGTCTTAATTTTCTAAATTTGAATTTGAATGTATGGAAATGTAGATTCACAATTGCCTAAGACACTTGTCTATTTCTTTTAAATATCAATTTGATAAAATGGATAAAGAATCCCTTGTAACATGAACAAATAATTTGTGCAGTGTTCTTCAGCTTCCATTTCTACCAAAGACAGTGAGAAGTGCTGTTGACTGATGGCCCTGCCAGTGTTCTGAATTTCTTCTTCACAAGTCAGTTCACCTGTGGAACTCAAATGTTGAATCCCACCTGGCAGTATCTGCACCTGTGGTGCCTACTACTAGTAACACTGTGCATACAGAATAGTGACGATGGTGGTTGTCAAGCACAAAGCAGAAAATGGACTAGGCATCTTTTCTTTTTTTTTTTTTTTTTTTTTTTAATTTGGTGGCTAGGAGGAAGAAAGTTAACCTGAAATTAATATCTATAGTTACTAGAGGTGTGGTTGTTTGGTGTTTTTCTTTTCCAGCCTCCAAATTGCAGTGTAACCTTTTATATATAGAAATAACACACGTAGGTATACTTCTAGAGGAGGCATCTTTAAGAAATAGAAAGATGAATAACATTGTTTTAAAATAGTCAACAAATATTTACTCTTTTTGAAACTTTTCGATGGTTTTCAATTCTTAGTTTGACTCATCTCTCCCTGTAGTGTGTGGATTATCTATGGCTGGAGTACTGAAAGGCAATAGTGTGAACTGACAGGGGTTGCTTTTCTTCAGAGCAAGAACAGAGCTTATTTTCCCCTCTCTGCTGCGTGCAATACAAAGAAATTAATTAAAGAGAATCTACTAGACTGGGAGTGAGAGAGAAGATGACAACTATTTCATAAGAAAATGGGAAATGTGAAAGGGAGGTTGCAGGTTCAAAAATGGAAAAATAAGAGAGCAAAGCAAATGAGAAGGTAGATTGAAGTTAGGAAAAAGACAAAAGGAAGCAAGAAATAGAATTTAAGAAAACATTGGGTAGATTTGCTTTGCTAATATAATTCATCATAGCTCTGTTTGCAGTCTTCACTCAGACTCTTCCCTTTTATGCCAGCAATACGAAGTAGGAGGGACAAAATCAGTCTGGAATGGGAGACATGATCAAAAAGAAAGAAAAGGGTGTGGAAGTGAGAACACACCACATTTAGGTCACAGAATGTTATTTAATTTATGTTCCAGAAACACACATGTATTTCCATAACAGATGTTTTTGGTGTCTAAGTTTGGGTGAAAGGGATGGGATGGCTGGTTATTTTGAGCACTTGTTATATTGCTATTACTAGATAATGACCCTGGATTATGTAGTTAAATATTAGAGTTGCCATGGTTGCTAGCTATATCTTATATTCTTAGCTCTGGCTGGTTTTCTCTTTTTCCTCCCCCAGACAATTCTAATATAACTGTCCAGAAAATATCACTTGAGCACCACCTGATTTAGGATCTGTATTTGCCATGGTTATGATTGTTTTTCCTTCCTTTACACATGTTACAGTAGATATACAGTGGAGATGTCCACTGAATTCTGCAAGAACCTTCTGTATGCTTTAATGTGTTATCGTGACCTTGGAGTGTTTCTCAGG
This sequence comes from Numida meleagris, assembly GCF_002078875.1. Lineage (NCBI taxonomy): Eukaryota > Metazoa > Chordata > Aves > Galliformes > Numididae > Numida > Numida meleagris. The sequence continues at coordinate 102,038,025 of NC_034409.1, forward strand.
TCTCAAATTCAAGTGGTTCCTCCTGGCACACTTTCTGGAGTGACTTTCCCTATGATGTTAAGAGAAGTCCTCTTCAGACTTCCAGATACTGCAGAAAAAGATTGGTGTTAAGGCATAAAAACAATCTTTTATCTTACTATTTTTTTCATTCTAAACTTGATTTTTCATTATCTTACACATTTCCAAAATACTGGTTAACTTGCCACATCAGTAGAAACTACAGCTTTTCAAATATAAAGAGAAACCTCAACTTGCCCTGTTGTAGTAAGAAATACTTAGGTACCTTTTATCTGCTGGTATTTGAGAAATAGCTTTATTTACATTAAAACAGGCTATCTAACAGTTTAAAAATTAGTTACTGGACTTTAAACATGCAAGGTTAGTCTCCTCAGTCAGCAGTTATCATACGGGGGTCTCGTGATTCCTCCTGATGTGAAAGCTGTGTCAAACATGGGAAAAGTAAATGACCTTATGGCCAACAGAACACGTCAGCAAGGAAGACGTGCGTAGTACCACGTGCATGATCCTGAATACATTGTTCACAACTGCAGAAAGACAAGCCTGTGTCTTTGCACTGTGGAAGCTGTTTTCCTTGAGTCCAGTTTATCCGCAAATAGATTTATCTGGAGATAAGCATATCTGCTTCGTCTGTCACTTTTTTTTGGTATTTATTCATTGTGAATATTACTATAAAGGAATTCTGTTCTTTGCATGGGCAGTCAGTAAGACCAGGACTAAAGCAGTAATTTTCCTAAGATCATGCTGATTTTCTTTTCCTTTTTTTTTTTTCCTTCTCTGTTATTGCTTATGGTTTATCGGTTTATGATGCAAATCACACTGGTCTTCCCTTCCCACCCTTCCCAGAGAAGAACATTTAAACTGCAAGTTACAGATTGTCTCAAAGCTTTGAGTACCTCAACCTCATTTTAGAAAATACCTTATCAATGCTGTTAATATTTAAACATGGGGTAACCATTAACAGCCAGCACAGATTACACAATGATAAATCTATTTATTAGGCATCCATAACAAAGGCTAGATGGTGCAAGAGCTTAGTACGGTGTTCTTTAACCTCTGAGAGCTAAGTTCAAATCCTGGATTAGATCAGAAGCAAATGTTAGTTACTGTCCTCATCCTTTGTGAGCCTCGTAAACCACACCATTCATAACATTTAGCAATTCCCTGGTACTCTAATTTTAGATCTCTGTGGCAGGCTGGTAGTATTTGCCTGAAACATCACCCTACCCTGTAAACAGGTGTTGATCCTGATGGGAAGGGAATAAGTAGGTTCTGCTGACTCAGAGGAGGGCAATTTTACTACCTCAGGGCAAGGAAGGGAGGTCCTAGAGTCTGGACTACTGAAATGAGTTACTTTGATCTTAACTCATTTTTGCTTTCTTCAACAGCAAAGCTAAATCTCTGCCAAAAAAAAAAATCTATGCTGCTTGAGTTTTATTAAATAGCAGCAGGAAAACCATGCTTGCAAGCAGCTTTATCAAATCAGGACTGGGATTCATTAATAGAGCTGTCTGAGTTTGCATGCTGTCTGCCTGTGCCACTTCTGGCTCAAGTCCAAATAGGGTAGGCAGTACCTTTCTTTCATAAGTGCTAAAATTTCCCATGGTATCTGCTCTTGGTATGCTGATTACTTACTAGTGTGTTCACTGCCCCTCCCTTTAGGAACCTCATAAAGTGTGAGAAAAGAATTATTCCAAATTAATTGGTTTAGAAAACTTCTCAGTCAACAGCCTGTAGTTTGAAAAAGAGTCATTTAATCCTTCCGTCCAGCACTGCACCAGTAGAATAATTGCAAGGAAGTACTGCTAAAGCTCCCTTTTGGTCCTAAGAGACAAAAATCCTCCAGTGGAAGCTGAAGGGGCTGAAGTGATTAAGCTAGTAAAATCTCACTGTCCTTCAATACATTTCTTACTCTCTAAAGCTTACCTGCATTTTTTTGTGATCAATAGCCCCATTAACAGGAACTGGAATATCAAACTGTCTGGCATGATCAATCCATCTTGGCTAATTTGAAGACCAGTAGATCTAGCACAGCCTAAACAAGGAAAAAATAATCTCTTAATGGCTTTGCTGCTTTTAAAATTTTTACAACTACTCAATGCCAGATGTTAACAGAATTCTACTAAACAAAAATACATCCTTAGCACTTTCTCTTGAAGAGCTAATAGAATATGTTTTATATCTGGTGAAAGGAAACAGAAGAAGCTTTGCTGCAGTATAGCTGCTATAGAGTCATTAATCATAGGCTCGTTAAGGTTGGAAAAGACTTCTAAGATCACCTATGATCCAACCATCTGCCCACCGCCACCATGCCCTCTGACCACATCCCTCAGTGCCACATCCACACGGCTCTTGAACACCTCCAGGGACGGTGACTCCACCACCTCCCTGGGCAGCCTGTGCCACTGCCTCACCTGTGTATTACACCAGTGGTATAAAACAAAGCTGAAACATAGCTACAGGAGGGCTTCTATGTACTGCAACTCGTGGATGATTTAAAGTACTGTAAAGCCTGCTAACTCTTCCCTATTTCTTTTTTATATGGGAAGCATTTTTTTGAGAAATGGGTCTGCTATGGCTGTCTTACAACTCGTTGAACTGCAGTAACTGTGGCTGTAAACAGTCAGCAAAGCCTTGGGTAAACGATGCTATCTCTCAAAGCTGTAGTAAAGACACAGAAAGATTAAATTAATCTTAAGGACAGATAGGACAATTGTTTGAAAACTCCGGTGCTTAAAATTTTACTGCCAGAAGTGGTGGTTTTGCAGGTGTAAGGAACGCAAGCGATCAGCAAATACTGAAATGTTATCTTTTTGTGAATACTCTGACCTATGGAAGCGGAATCACTAATCTGTAAGAATTTCCTGTACGAAACCAGTGCCAGGGGACTCCTTCAAAGACTGCAGAAAAAGCAATCTGCTTTAAAGGCATTATGTTTTCCAACAGATGATCTACAAGCATTGTTTTGGCATGACTGAGAAGTAAAGGCACAGGGCTACGAACAGTTAAAAGATTAACTAATCGCTGAGATAGAGTGATCAAAAGAGCCAAGAACCCTTTAAAAGGCACTTCTTGTAGCAGAGATGAAAAATGATTTGACTTAAAGGGAAATAAAGCAGAGGTCAGACTAGTCTGCTGGGTAACTAAGTGGAGCGTGATTAGATACCCCATATGTGCTCAGCGTGTTTTGTTTTAAGGCCTCTACTATCTTAACTCCTGTGAAGGGAATTTCAGCTGATCCCGTACAGGAGACTGCGGCTTCTGGCCAAATCTGGGAGCATGGGGCACCAGATGACTCCAGTTGGGACGGAGCAACAGCTTGAATTCTTGGGTGTCTGCTTTCAAAAAGACCAGGAGGGGTCAGGTTTGCAGTTGGGTGACAGTGCTTCAGTGGCAGGAGTAAGGTCTGAGTAGAAAAACTGAATAGAAGCAATTTGTTTAGTTCAGATTTGTGTGCCTAGTATTTACTAGAATCCTTTTTCTTGTAGCAGAGAAAACAAACGCAGGTGTTCTTCACAGAATATACCAGCTGGATAAGCAACTGGACAGCAGCAACATCAAAAAACCTTGATGGCTTTCAAATATATTTGGTATTGTAGAGAAAAAATAGATTGCTGCTCTTCTTATACAGGTGGAACGTTAGCATTCAGTCTCTAGGATGTTGATCCTCCCCATACAGCTGCATGGTGAACTCTTACTGAAGGTAGAGATGTTTACTTGAAGGTCCTCAGCATTTTGCAGGTTTGGCCTCTGGAGAACAAACCTATCAGAGAATTCTTCATCTTTTAAAGGAAAAAGAAAATCTGTAACAGATCCGTTTTCTAGATGTGTATTCTCAGCAGCTCAGGTAACACCATATCAACAAGGTGTACTCCAGCCTTCCCGAAACACATGACAATACGTATTTGCTTGCTGCCATTTTTAATCTCTGTGGATTTCTTTTTAATATTATTGCCAGAAAGGAGCTGATTGCCAGACTGGAACAAGTGGAAAAAGAAAGCATGGATGCTGCTCAGCTGGCCAAGGAGTACGCAGAACTGACAGAGGAGAACCGAACACTGAAGCTGGCCCAGACGCAGTGTGTAGAACAACTGGAAAAGCTCAGAATACAGTACCAAAAAAGGCAGGGATCCTCATAACTCGCAACTAGCTTATGTCAGGCAGTTAATACAGGATTGATCCTGTGCTGGAAAGAGATTTTAAAATAAAGGTCTGTTTAATATGTTATAATACTTTACTACAGATACAGAGTATGTAGAAGTCTATATTTGATTTAATGCTTGCCAGCCAGTAGCTTAATATAATGGATATTTCATCCATTATATAATGGATATTTTATTTCAAGTAACATAATTGAAGTTAATCTATCCCCATTATATGTTCTAGTAGATCAGGTTTCTTTTCTAAACATATTTCTTCCAATTTAAGAAGATATGGACACACTAGAAAATGATATAAATAGTCTCTGTGTTGGGAATTTGGACCATACTAAGGCATACAGCAGGGACAATGTTAATATATGGAATACACGTATGTTAATTTTAGTTTGGTGAAGATTTTTTAAATTATTTTCCTCATGCCTAAAGTGTTTGGAAGTTATCTTAAAACGGATCTCCTCATGGGTAAAAACTAGACTTTATTATCCCATGTCAGCTTTACACTGTTGTATAAACTCAGATAAATTGCACGTTTAAATTGAATTAACCCAGTTACTAGTTATGAAGTGAGAGCACTGACAGTAATAATTTGCAAGTTTCAAAATTGCAGGGAACAGATGAGATCAGGCTTTCCTTCCTCAATCGTAGATGACCTGAGAGTCTCTTTTATTGTGCTCTTTGCCATATGAGAAATGAAAAGTTAACATATGAAAGCTACCGTCATAGTTTAAACTAAGAATGTGTCAGTAAACGTACCATGAGGGTATTTTGTTCTCATCTTCTGGTCTGTTTGGAAACGTGAGTAACTATAAGTACAAACAAGCGTTCCGCGATACACAAATAACCTGGAATTAAAATGCTTGTTTTATTTGCTCTATTTATCCCTGTATTTTCCTAATTCAATTGAAATTCTTTGTTATACTTCCATTTCTATTCATACAGTATTTTTTTCATTAAAAGCGAATATAGAAAAACCTTTTTATGTTCTGAATATTATTAAACCTCCCTGTATTTTACTTGGATTGTTAACTTGGCTTGTTACATCTTCATGAGGTTGGAATTCAATACAAACTTGATTCGTCATCAGTTCTGAAATGTCTTAGTAATTGAAAACTATGCACTGAAGATTTCTGCCATAACTTCAAATGTGACTATTATCACTATTCTCTTAGGTTTTAGATTTCTCTGAAGATTTCCTAGGGAAGTCCTTTGGCACCAAGATGTTCCCCAGTGACTCTGGCAGCAGAGACTAGAGCATGAGCTGCCTCTTCACCTCAGTGTTCCCCATGGCGCGGAGTGGAGACAGGCCCCAGTTTGCTGCCAGCGCCTCACATTGCAACAGGAGAGTGTGAGGAGGTCATGGGAGTACAGCCTTGTGCTCACTTCTCCGTCTGGGATGCCAGGGCAGTGTATTTGCACAGCACTTGTTCCATCACCCCACCCCAGCGGAGACATAAAGGGTAATAAGCATTCAGAGGTGCCTGTTTGCTGTTTCAGTGCTATATGAGCAGTAAGACATTGTGCAGTGGTCAAGGCCACAAGCCTGCTGGAGTTCCAGACGCGGACACAGGTTTTCATAGAAGGCCTCAGACATAGAGTTTGAAGTTTGGGCAGCCCTGTGTGGAGCCAGGAGTTGGACTCAGTGATCCTTATCGGTCCTTTCCAACCCAGTAGATTCTATGATTCTACTCCCCTTCCTGAGTGCACTGTTATTTGAGGGCCCAGTTTGCACTCTATATTGTGAATGCTGGAGAGAAAAAATACCATAATGAATAAAAAACACTTGGGATGTCAAACCTGGGAATGCTGGAAAAGCTTTGCTGATGGATGACATACCTTGTGCAGGCTTCAGGATTTTGTTTTGAGCTCTGGATGCTGTGGAACCTGGGATCACATCACAGAATTGTAAGGGTTGGAAGGGACATCTGGAGATCATCGAGTCCAACTCCCTGCTGAAGCAGGTTCCCTACAGAAGGTTGCACAATGTGATTCAAAAAGAAGAGAGTAGATAAGTGGAATTTTCAAAGGAAAAGGGCAAGGGAAGATGTGCAAAAAGCTCAGATGGCAGGAGTTTCTAAACATATAAAGCTATGCAGATATAGTCTGCTACACAGAGAAAGTGTATTCCTTGCTATTATTCAGGTTAGCAAAAATAAACATGCCACTACAATGACTAATATATTTGCTTCAGACCACTTAAGAAAGCAGTGAAGTACATGAGTTTAAAGAAACAAGACCTGTGCTATCCATTTCCTATTATTACTAACTTCCTTCCATCGTAACAAGTGCTAAACAAGCATAATTTAAGTATTCCAGCTAGCAAGGATATGACTCATGCAGTCTCAAAGCAGCCAGATCGTGGGGCACTTTTACATGTGAAAAGTCTGGAAGATAAGGACCTGGAGCAGGTTTGGGTTTGGCAGCGTTTTTTTCTCTTTATTTTTAATGTTCCGCTTTCCAAGGTTATCTCTGTTCTGGCTGCTTTTGTGAATTAATCATCTTCGGAAATGTGTCACCTCCCTTGTCTAAAAGGCTTTGTTGTCACCGAGGCCCTGGTGACCATGACATGGGGCTCGTTTTCCCCCACCAGCATTCTGCGCTTGCTTGGTGCTCAGGACGGCAGCGCCAGAAGGGGCAGGGGGCTGCTGGCTGAAGGAGCCGTGCCACTCTTCTCCTGGAGGAGAGTGCAAAATGGGCCCTGACTAAAGAATAGGGTCTCAGGGAGAGAAAGTTTGCTTCAGGCATAGACATAGCAGGAGGACTGCTGATTCTGGACAGCAAGGCTATGAAGGAAGTTGTCAGAACCCACTGTGGCTCCGACTTCCCAAATCAGTGAGCATTAATACCCACACAAGTTGGACTTTCAGCTCTTAGGGTGTTCACTGATGCTAAATGCCCCAGCCTGGGATACTCCGTGTATCTCCGAATAGGTTGTATTAATGGGCATTTTGTGTTCCAATCTGTGTGTGCCTAAGTTCTATTTGAGAGATTGGGTGGGAGCACATACAAAGAAAATTAATGTATTTTACAGAGTAGGAAAAGTAATCTGGGAGACCCATGGATAACGCAATGATGAACATGGTGAGTTGAGATGCGGTGGATGCCCCACCCCTGGAGACACTCAAGGTCAGGCTGGATGGGGCTCTTAGAAATCTTATCTAGCTGTAGGTGTCCTTGTTCATTGCAAGGGAGTTGGATCAGATGGCGTTTAAGGGTCCCTTCCAACTGAAATGATTCTACGATTCTATGAATATCCTTGGAAAATCCATACTGATACTCTTGAGTGTCTTCATGCTGGGGCTGAAAGGTGTGTAATAAGGGAGCCCCTGAGCTGTTTCTGAATGAGGAGGAGAATACTGAGTACCAAAAAGCTGCCCCCAGTTGCCTATCCTGCTGGGCTTTTCTGAGGAAAGACCAAGTGCTGTGATCCTGCATCATACCAGGTACAGACTGAGGAGAGAGGGAAGCAAAGTGGAGCTGGATGGGCAGTCTTCATTCTTTCCTCTCTTGGATGCCTTGATTTGCAGCATTAAGCCACAAGTTATGGAGATGATGCTTCAGATGCACACAAAGCTGTTCAGCTGACATTTTAAATTAAAGAAAACCTACCTTCTTTGAATAGTATTGGTCGCCTATAGATTCTTCAGTGTTCCTTACAAAGCATGTAGTCATACCCAAATGAATGAAAGACTGCAATCATTCACAAAATACCTCAACCCAGGCTTTCAGACTGCCCAGTCCAATGGTTTAAGCTGTTGAAAACACAGGCTTTAGCATGAGTCATTCAGCATTTCTATGTGACCATCATCAGTTCCCCCTTCTAAACCTCAGTTCCTTCAGTTCCCACATCCACAGCCTCTGCATCCTTACCCTCTCTGGAGAACGCAGCAATAGTTCGGAGTGCAGATCCAGCTGACTGGTGATCTCATGACATGGTCTGATGACCACTGTGTTCTTCATATGTCTTCCAAAAGTTAAAGTTGTATGACATTTTGTGACAGGGTGCTGGGGCACGGCAGCAAAGCGCTCAGCCAGCTTGCAGCCACCGGCTTTGAGGTGCTTTGTCCTTCTTTGAACTATTTAGGAAAGTATGGGAACAAGTATCTGTGGATTTACCAAGAATTAAATTTTGTCTGAACCAAGAATTAAATTTTAATAGATAAATTAGGGAAATGAAATGAGGATGTGTGTGCTGATGTAACAAATGTGTGGACAGATGCAAGACTGTCCTTTGGGTGCTCAGGATGAGCACAGGGATATGAGAGCTGCAAGAAGGGGAACTGGTGAGTGAGTTGTATGCTCTGACTGCTGGCTTGCTTGCTTTCTATGGCTGGCACTGGAGGGGTGTACAGACGGTTATTCTCAGCCCAAAATTAAAATGCTTTTCTTGGAGGTTTTATACTGGAATATCTTATACTGGAATAGTTTATACTTGAATATTTACTTCCAAATATTTATATTATGGTAAAGTTTCTGTCTAATATACCTAATACGAGCAGAGCTACCTGTAGTAAGGAAACATAGCTTTGTAGAGGGTTCTCATATAGAAAGAATAATAACTAGTATCAGTACATGGCTCTAATCTGCTGGTGCAGATGTGTCTATGCTAACGACTATATTTGCATTAAAAATAATTAAATTACAGCCTTGATTACTGACTATACATAGTAAAAACTAGTCTGACTACTACTCTGATAAATGCATCCCCACTAGTTGGCTTTTACTGCTCTCATCACAAAAGTGCAGTTTGTTGGTTGTTTTAACTAGGCCCCCAGCGACCCACGTGAAGGGAGAGCGATGTGATGTTCAGAGAGGGAAAACCTCCCACTTCTGCCTTGTGACTTCCCTGCCAGCGCACAGCCCTCCTCCGCAGGCCCGTCCCCACAGCGGGCTCCCAGCCCTTCCTCTGGCACACGCCTGTCATGCCACCCCGCTGCAAGGAGGTGGTTGGAGCATGTCAGCCCCTGAAGAGCTGCTGACAGCAGCCAGCAGCAATGTCATTGTTTGAAAACGTTACCTGCTGAAAGCCTCAGCTTCCCTCTGCTCAGACCCTTCTGCGTTCGTGTCAGTACAGAGACTGACTCATAAAATGTCAGTACAGAAAATACTAAGCAAGTGTTAATATTCACAGAAGACAGGTGCATTCAGACATATTCATAACAATACAGTTCTAAATGTAATTTTTCGGTGTTCCTGTGTGGAGCCAGGTGTTGTACTTGATGATCCTTACAGGTCCCTTCCAATGTGGGATATTCTATAACTCTGTATTCAGCTTATTTGGGGAGCTCAGTCCCTTGTTGTATGTCTGATCAGAAAAGAGGCCCACTGCTCACATACTAAGTAATTCCTCCTTGTGGAATACCTCCTGGTGAAGGATCTGAGGGCAAGGTGTATGAGGAGCAGCTAAGGCCCTTTGGTGTGTCCAGCCCAGAGCAGAGGAGCTGAGGGGAGGCCTCATGGCGGCTGCAGCTCCTCACAGGGAGCGGAGGGGCAGCGCTGAGCTCTGCTCTCTGTAACAGCGACAGGGCCCGAGGGAACGGCATGGAGCTGTGTCAGGGGAGGGGCAGCTGGGGGTTAGGGAAAGGGTCTGCACCAAAGGGCAATGGGCATGGAACAGGGCATGGAACAGGCTGCCCAGGGCAGTGGGCATGGCCCCGAGTGCTGGAGTTCAAAGAGAATTTGGACAACACTGTCAGACATAGGGTTTGATTTTGGGTGGTCATCAGTGGAGCCAGAATTGGACTTGGTGATCCTGATGAGTCCCTTCCAGCTTGGGTTATTCTGTGATTCTATAATTATCAGCAGGCCAAGGAGAATGAGAATCACAGAATCATAGGGGTTGGAAGGGGCCTTTGGAGACCATCAAGTCCAACCCCCTGCTAAAGCAGTTCCCTACAGCAGATCACTCAGGAAGGCATCCAGGCGAGTTTTGAATATCTCCATAGACAGGGACTCCACAGCCTCTCTGGGAAGCCTGTTCCAGTGCTCTGTCACCCTCACAGTAAAGAAGTTTTTCCTTATGTTCAGATGGAACTTGCTATATTTGTGCCTGTTGCCCCTTGTTCTGTTGATGGGCACTGTTGAAGAGCCTGGCCCCATTCACACAACTCCCACTCTTTACATATTTATTAAGATTGATGAGATCCCCTCTCAGTCATCTCCTCTGCAGGCTGAACAGTCCCAGGTCTCTCAGCTCCACCTCTGCCACAACAGAGATGGTCCAGGCCCCAGACATTCCTGCATCCCTCCACTGGACTCCCCCAGCAGCTCCCCATCTCTCTAAACCAAGGAGCCCAGAACTGGACGCAGAACTGGACATTTCCAGCCATAGTCTATGTGAGGTCAGCCATGTAAACGGAACTTTCTTAGGTATCCCTACCTTTGTGTTCCTCATTTTCTGTGTTCTATATCATCTGGGTGTAGGACTTGAAAGTGATATGCAAAGCTGCTGAGCACTTGAAACTGCAACCTGAGTCATTTGATACATTACTCTGAACATAAGAAATGCTAGATAAGATTTACTACTGAAAAGGAATACACAAATTGTGAAATAATTTCAAAAAAAAAAAAAGAGTATTCTTTCAAGGAAAAAAAAAATCTGCATAAATGTTCCCAGCTAAACTAATTTACATCCAATCATTTATTAAAACTTGTTAGAAATTGTGCCTAAATCTTTTTATGACCTTTTAAAAAACATCTCATAAATCTGTAGAAGGTAATGTGACTGTGTGAGCTCCCTCTAGTGGGTACCGTGACATCTACCAATGTCACTGAGAAACAAATACAGACATCTGAGTGTTTTCAGTGTATGATTATGTTTATTCAAGTGGATTTTTGGTTATTTGGGTAGTTATAGCTACTAATTCTTTATCTAGTATAGGAGAGGATACCAATTTCTCACTACCTGATCACAGCTCCATGAAGCTATCAAAGAGAGATATCCAATATTTTTTTTTTTTACATACTATAAACACTTGCATGGGGGTGCAGTTTTCAGCAAAGCACTGGACAAAAGCTAACATAAACTCCCGAGCTGAACGAGTTCTGGCTTCCTAGAGAAAAGAGAGAGTTTGAAATACTTGCATGTCATATATGTGTCCAAAGTAGTTCTGTTGACTTCAGCTGGATTTACGTTTATCTGTGTGGATTCCTACCTGGAAATCTGGTCTAAACAACTTCACAAAGTACTATCCAGTACTAACTAATTGCAGACTTTTTAGGTACAAGGTATTTATATAATAGCAGAAAAACTAAGAATCAAATGTGCTTAAAAAAAAAAGACTACAGAATAACTAATAGTTATTTCTCCTGTTGGTAAATTAAATCTCGAACAGCATTGTTTTCATGAGTTACATGCTGGGAAAAAAAAAAAAAAAGAAAATGCAATATTTTCTTTCTATTTTTCTTTCTTTATTCAGGATAAGTAATCTGAACATCCCAAGTGCCAGACTTCGGAAGCGAGCCCTAATGCATGGGCAATGTTCCAGCCACAGGTCAAGTTTCAATGACCCAAAGTGGCTGTGCTGGAATATGAGGATTGTGTTGCAAGCCATGAGTTTGGTGGCTCCTGCACAGCCCACAGTTTGTTTGAACAACCATATTTTTTGGAAAATTTGGATTCACGGAAGATTTTGGAAAGAAAAAGAGCAGAAAAAGTGTGCTAATAAGTTTGCTTTGCTACTATAACTGTTTCAGATTTCCCCTTTAGCTAAGAAAAAGAGGTTTATATTTCCTCGCCTGGCTAAACCTGGCCAGAGATTAAGTTCTAGTTACATGGTATTTTAAAAGGAGTCATGAAGAAAGAAAGAAAATGTAAGCAGGATTTTACCAAAGCCAGCAGACAACATTTCTATATGTAGTTTGTGATATCTGTGTATCTCCTGATATGACCATATATGCAGTTTTCAGTTGTTTATGTTGATCTCCTAATCCTATAATCTCAGCTCAAGAGAATATTAATTCAAAGTTTGACCACGAGAGTATTCTATTACTATCCAAAAGAGAATAATCACTGATTTTTTACTATGAGAAAGTAGCTTTTAAATTGCTGAACATGGGTTCTGAAGTGAAGAAATTCTCATCTAAGCAAGCGAGGCTGCCAGGTAGTTAACCAGCAGTGCAAAGAAGGCCCTGCATGGCAAACTAGATTTAGGCCCTGGTTCAACACAGCACTTACTGTGGAGCACTGTGTCCATATCAGACAAGTCTCTTAAACAGGTACCTAACTTGAAGCAATGAGTAGGTCCCACCCACTGGCAGTAGTCAGCTTTTATTCACGTGCTGAAGTGTTTTGTTGGATCAAGGCCAAAGAGAGCAGTGCCTTAGCTTGAAACCTGACTGCTGAAAGACCATTTGGATTTAATGATGTGCTTGCAGTGTTTAAACACCATAGGTCATTAGTACATTTTCACTGAGCTCTGAATGAGCAAAACAGAGTGTAACCAACCCTGGACCTTCCCACCATGAGGTGTGTACAAACCTTTAGGCATCTTGCTCCATTCAGTGCTCAGAGCTGGGCCTGGGTCCTGCTTCAGCTGCTGAAGAGGCCAGACACTGGTGCAAGAAGGCAGACTAGCACAGAAAACCTTCTCTTTTGTCATTCCTGTTAAACATATTCATTTTCACTACACAACTACAGCTGTGCCAGTGCTTATGGAGTGGATCCGTAGAGTAATTATATGGACCTATGAGTTTAAAGAAAAGCAAGCAAACATAGAAAAAATGTCAAGTATTTACAAAGCACTATAAAACACATCTAGAAATTGTTCTTGACTGGGTGTGATAGAGAAAAAATGTTTCTGGGAGTTGTGACTGTGGCACCCTCGTCTCTGAGAAGCTCTGTGTTCCCTCTGCTTTGGATGCAGCTGTTGGCAGAGGAGGGGAGCCTGAATAAAGGGATGTTCTCTGCCCTCCACATGAATGCATGCTCAAATATGGCTTTATAATAAGCATAGGAAATTTTCAGTTTGCTTACTGTAGTTGCATTGAAGCCTACCTGTTTCCTAACTGAACTTATTCCTTAACGCAAGAGAACTGTTATCTTTGTGACCGTTCAGCACGTAGATTGCTCTCCTCTTCAAATGAACACTTCAGATAGATACATACGACCACAGATATTTTTGTTTGTGATTTCATCTTCCAGTTTGCTACCCATGCTATTGATATTCTTCTTTTGGTCACCGTGAATTGTGAAAGAAGATGATGTTACGTTCGAATACAAATGGGTCTAGGAAGGAAGAAAATTCTGTCTTTAAACCTGGTTAGAAGCCATTGCTACTCTTCTGATTTGTTTTAGCATCACTAATCACTATTAATTGAAACCAAAGCTTTCCCTTCTTCCCTCCCCTTCCCTTTCGTTCCCCTCCTCCTTTCTTCTTTCTTCTTTTGTCTCTGTCCAGGAGTACTTAAGCATATGCTTAGAAAAGATAAGCGATTTAAAGAAGGATGCCTTTATAAGACAGATAGGCAGTGAGCTCAGACTTACCATGATATGTACAGCTGAACAAACAAAATGACTATTTCAGTATGATCTTAAGCATTGGAGCTTTTTGTCTGATGACACACTTCCCTATTTCAAGAGTAAGGATTACTTAATCTCTGTCTGAAGTGAGCAGAGGATTTATGGAACACATAATATTCAGATAGTCTCAGCCTTACTGCAGAATTATTGAGGACTTATTTAAAAACAATAAATGAGAACTACCAATCCCATTTAATTAGCCATACAATTATAAATGCCATTTTGGTTACAAGAGTCAATACCAACCAGAGGATGAGGTTAGAAGAAGAAGACTAGTCCTCATTGGGCTTAGATTACTCATGATATAATTTAAGCCAACTTTTCAAAACTAAACAGTGTTTGGGTAAGCAGCATACAGTAGTCTCCCAGCACTTCACTGTCAGGAGCTGGGCAATTGGACTTTTAGAGTATTAGATCTCTTTAAATAAATCAAAACTGATACAATGCAGCAAGCCAGAGTTCACCTCAGAAAATTTATGTTGCATGAAGATCTCCTCTGACATCTGAGAGGGCCTTGGACAACAAAGAAAGTGCCCTGGTTCAAAACAGATGTGAGCAAATTGGACTGTTTGTTATCTGGGGCTGCTGCTATTCTGATAACACAGTCCGTAGAAGGAAGCAAGCATCTACCCAAATGGTAAGTGCCTTCTACAGTGGTCTTTTACTTCTCCAAAGACTGTTTGGGGACCTTGGGATCTGATCCCCACCAGCTGGGTCTCGACAGGGTTCTTACTTAGTGCATCTTGCATGTGTATGAAAGAGCCATTCATTCACTGAAAACTTGGCTCTCAGCGCTTAACGCTTCTGGGAATACTGCTGAGAATGAAACTCTTGGTACTCTGAGTCATGCTATGTGGATGTAAAAAGTACCTAAAACTCAGATTCTAAGTAGCCTTAGCACTTAATTTTTTTGTCTTCATTTGAAAACCCCCTCTCAGAAACCAGACATATAAATAAGCTATTCTGCCAACCCTACAGAAGCAGGTATGGCCTGGGTAAGAGCTGAACAAACATGAAAGAGAGCTTGAAATCCTTCTGGTATGTCTCTGCAGCTATAGTCATTGCTCTCTCGAATTTAGAGGTCTGACATAAAGCCCTATTGTGTGCCACGTACGTTGCAGCCATTTTGTGTGACTCCTTCCTTATTGAGCCACCTCCAGGTTTTATAGGGGAAAGTGGAGCTGAAGGAGCTGCTCCACTCCTTGCAACTGGCAGGAAGCAGAGAGATCTTCAGAGAACAGAAAGAGAAAGCACTGGTTACCAGGGCTCTACGGGCACCATTCAGTGGCAAAGAAGCAGCCAAAAAGGCTTCAAGACCTGCAGGCCAAAAGCTCCTGCAGCTCCATATAGCACTCAACAGTAAGAGGAGATAGGAAATGGTGGAAACTGTGCTGTTAAAAAAAAAATTAAAAAAAAATATTACTGTGGTGCTGCAATGAAGATGTGTGGGAGACAAATAGACAGTTGTCTATATCACCCCCAAGCTGCCGAAGTTCAAGAAGCGTCTGGACAACTCCCTTGGATGTAGGGTTTGAATTCTGAGTGGTGCTGTGTGGAGCCTGGAGCTGTACTCCATGATTTTTGTGGGTCCCTTCCAACTCAGGGTGTTCTACGATTCTACCAGCTGTCTGAGATAGGAGCTGGTGGCTAACTATATTCAAGAATTTGAGCTTTCTATGGGTTCAACATGAAGCTTCTTTGAAGTGGCACAAGATTATTTAGTACTTCTGTAGTCTATGTAAGAAAACTAAAAAATGAGAGAGATGCTGCCTCTGCAATGTTTCTGATCTGGAACCTGACAAACGGAAATCCTGGGTACGGGCAGCTGACAGGTGGTATTGGTCACTGCTTTTTTAACATGCTGAAGGAAGAAATTACATGATGGTTTGAGCTAAGAAATACAGGAAATATACCCTATGAACTTTGCTCATCTGTACTCTTTGACCCATAGAGGGTTTTGATGACAGCTCAGTTTGAAAATAGACTTTTCATTCTATTTTAGAGATTATTACTTTAGATTAATAGAGATCAGGAAATAAGATACTCACTGTAAACCTTGTGACAGTTTACCTGGGTCTCCTGGGGCTTCCTTGGAACACCCTCCAGCACTGCTTCCTTGTGGAAAGTCATGGCGAGAAAAGTGGGCAGTGATATCTACCACCTCAGAGTAGCCCTGCAGGCCCAACAGCCCAGGACAGGCCTGCAGACTTCTCTCCATTGCCATGGTGCCTCCTGAATTCTATGAATTCAGCTCCAGCTTTATCTTTCTGTCTAATTATTTCAGGATCATCTGCCTGCAATTTATCCGCACATCGGTAGTATGAAGAAGCAATCCATTTGGGTACAGCAGAAATGTGAAATGATAGTGCTGATTATAAGCAGGCTTGTGGCTAAACTTCTCCATTACCTGTTCACTCTGCTAGAAACCTGTTCCTCATTCCCTTCTGTCAACAGAACCATTTCATTGTATTTTTTGTTAAAACTGCCTCAACTTGCTATCAGATGGCTTTCATACAAGAGCTTGTCCTTCTCTGTACAAAAGTTAATTTGATGCCCACATCAAAACTGTTAGAAAAAATGGGATTTATGGGTAGCAATATAGTAGCTGCCTTAATTCATTAACCTTTCTGGATGGGCACCTTTTCCCTAATTGTACGAGCGTAGTTGTTTTATGAGTATACAAGTTGTATATACTAGTATTCATGTATGTGTATGTGCTAGTTGTAAAATTAGCGTTATGAGGTACTAGTTGTTTTATGAATAATTCTGCTTTCCAAATTAACATGCTTCTCTTAACGAATAGTTGGTTTCTTTTTCCTCATTGCTCTTCTGAGCCCCTTTTGTACTTTACTGCTCTGAAGCAGGAGCAGCAACTCTTCTCCCAGGTAGGAGTTTCTTTCTCTCTCAGTGCCTGTTGGGCACGAAGAGAACTTTATCGCTAGAATGCCTGCTTTGGCATGATAGTCAGAGGCACCTTTCCTGCCTGGAACCCATTTTCCTAGAAGTTTGTTTCACGCCCTTATCTGATAACACAAACGTCTTGCTTTAACAATAGTTGTTTGCCATGTGCCAGTAAAACTGTTGAACAAACATGTGCTGTAGTTACCTAAGTGTATCTCTCATCTTGAAATTATATTGAAAGTACATTCAAAATTGAGTCCTATAACACAGAATGCTGTAACAGTTTCTATAAGCAAGATGACTAAATTCAGCAGGCAGCAAGACAATTTATCTTAGCACTTCTGATTTGTTTTCCAAATGGGTTTTCAGTTAACTAATTGTGCTGCAGTGGTTTATCAATGGTTAAATTTTATGCTTTCACTATAGGGATTTCCCAGGGCATTATCTACCTAAACACCATTTTTTCCCTTTGGATGAAGCTTCATTTTTAATATATGCATCCCATCATGCTTGCTCAGCTATAGAATCATAGAATCATTAAGGTTAGAAAAGACCACAAAGATCATCTAGTCCAACCATCAACCCACCCCCACCATGCCCACTGACCACATCCCTCAGTGCCACATTCTACCTTTAAAATAGAAACAGACTCAAACAGAACCTCCTCACATGAACCCCTTCAGACGCAGAGGAGCTAGACAATCTCAGACTCAGCTATGGTGCTATCTAGCCAATAAATCAAATACATCTTGACTCTAGCAGTTAGCTAGCGCATTTGGCCACGTGTCCTGCATTGCTCTTTGAAACCCTGACAGCATCTGAACAAGCTCGGTTTAATCCAAGCTAATTTTCACACAGACAATGGCCTGTTGACTATTTTAATAACCCATCAGTTATACACTTAAAACAATGCACATGGATTAAAATAAAATCCTTGTGATTTGTTCAGGAGAGAAGCTGTTTGAGCAGCACAAAAAGGCTGATGTCTTGAGAACTACTGGAAAGAAGATTTCCTGAAAACTGATGATGGCACAGTTTGTTATTCATGACTTTACCAAAACCATTCCAAAAGTACAGTGTGTTTAAAATGCATTAGCTAGATGATGTGTGATGCTTCCTTCCTCCTCTTTTTCTCCAGTTCATATTTTACATCTTCTAGCTCTCCAGAAGGAACACCAGAGAGCAAAATATGCAAAGAGAATGTGATCCTTTCATTTACAGGACAGTGTTTTGCTTGCCAGGGAGCTTCAGCACTCAGTATGAGTCTATATGTAAGCGAAAGAGGTACAATATCATTTAAAGAATGCCACCACAAATAAGATGAGACATTTCACTTAGACACTGTTCTAAATTTAATACTGAAAAAGCAAGATACAACTTGGGAAGTAGCTTCTAAGGTCGGTTTCTCTGTTCTTAGAAGCATCAGCAGTCTGAAAACTTGGCAGAAGCTGAATTTGAACAACTGCAGCACTTGCAATAATCTTTAGTTTTATTTCAAAACCAGAAAGTACCTAGAAAATACAACAGACTCTTCAGTCAGCAGTTTTTTTGTGCCGCATCATTTCCACTGCAATTGGCAAATAACGAAGAAACAAGCAGGCTGCTCACGTCCGGACAGAAACAAGGCTTCCGTGGCACTGTAAAAGGGAGAACTTTTAGAACAAAGCCTATCATGCAGCATTCATTTGAGAAGATTCTAGCAATGTAGAAGTGGTTATCTGACAGTATTTCTTGCTTTATGCAACAGCAAGCACCGATATCAGTGACAGGCAACTTTGTATTAATAGAAACATGTGAAGCTTACTCATCATGCCCTTACCAATACAACTGCCAGCAGCATAAAGGCAGTTACACATTTCTCGTTGGTAGAAAGACAGCCACTAATCCCAATAAACACAGTTATGACACATGACCTCTCCCGGGCAAAGTGATAAGACAAAATGGCTGCAACCTCAAACTGTATTTTATTTATGTATCGTTTTGTACTTTATCTGATCTCATCTGAATGAACTTTGACAGACGGTTTAGAAGGCTTGTATAAAGATCTGCAGGTTATTCAAAGACAGTACAATTCACCGTTATTGATTATTACACAAGAGCATTTGTCCCACCGAGTCCCACCAAGCAGTACTAAAATAACACAAATGAAAGCGATGGGGAAAAAAATCCCTGATATTTCCTGGAATCACATGTAATAGAATCATATTTCTTGATATGTAACTTAGCAGTGTAAGTGTCCAATAGATTTTTAAAGGCTTGCTCATCCAGATCTCAGTCAGACGACTCATCTGCCTGATGACATATGTTAAATGTCTTAGCAGATGAGGGACTCTATGTATACTATATTCCATCTCACTCTCTCTTTGCAGTATTTAGCACACAACCCTAGAGCTGGGTAATCTTGCACAAACAGCCTCCTGTACTGTGAACTCCAATCCCAAAGCCTGTGTTCTTACCTGGAGTGGCACTGCATCTGCCATCCTGAATGCTGCTCTTCCATTTATTACTTTGCTCCAGAAGCATTTTTAAAAACATCCCTGGACCATTTTTGCATTTTTTCCTACACCTTACAATCTATTATTAAGGCAACTGTAACTCCTGTGTATCTACATGAAAATTCTGCACCTGCTTTTTAAGTTCATAGGAAATGAATCTGTTGTATCTGTTTCTACTTTGCCTGAAAAAATTACACATTTTTCTTACTTAAATGATGATGTTCAGATTTCTCCTCCTCACACTCAGTCAGCTGTGCAGTTTCTGCTCTGTTTCTCTGCCAGAAAGGAATGTGCAGTATATCATAACTCACGGTGTCATGCAGTAATTCCTGTATGACACCGTCACTAACTGCCTCATTCAGCACATTTTCCCAGTTTTCTGAGAGTTTAGACAAAATGTGACAGGTGGTGTCTTTTTTTGCCAAGGTACTGATTCATAAACATTTAACTGGAACCTTAGGATCTGCCTTAGAGGGAACTAGCATGAGGTAACTACAACTATTTCTGATTTGCAACATTGTCATAGAGTGTAAGGCATTCACATTTTCTTCAGCAATAACTTGCTCTCACGTGGTAGGAATGCTTGTCAGCAAGCACTCAGAACTGCAGACTCATATCTTATCAGCACTAAACACTGCCATGTTCTGCTGGGGCTGCACGCGGAGATTTAAACAGCTTGACTGTGACTTGCATAACTCCACATGAACACCAGAATCCCAAATTTTCCAAGTGACTCCTATGTGGGGGAGGTGAGAAGCAGGCAATGTGTTGGTACAGCCCGCCCTGGACCAAACAGCTCCTGTGAGCAATGTACACCCCTCCCTCCAAATGTTTATTGAGAGGTAGAGCAGTCAAACTGTGTTTTTCAGAGGACTGAAGCCCCTGCGTGAGCTCTGCAAACAGAAGATAGGGTTTCATTTCAGGAAAGATACAAAATATACATCAGAACCTATCACCAACATGCAGGCTGCTTTTCACAACTGTGCTCAAACCTAACATACATCTGTGCAGTTTGGATTTTGAATATAGCCCAAGGCATAAAGGAATATACTGGACTGTGATCCAATATATCTAAATAAGTATTCACCAACATTTGGGGGTGTTTTTGTGGAGTCTCTTGAAAACCTCTCAAGCAAGATAAGCTCTGCCTGGGACAGTGTCCAGGCCCCAACAAAAACCCTAGATCTACACTGACAGTAATTGTAACATTTACACATTTGGCTGACAAAAAGCATGTCTCAAAAAATGTTGTAGTTGTTAGAAAGTAGCAGAAATGCATCAGAGGTTTTTGCTGAGTAGATAAGGCAGCTTAGTCGCTGACTAGGGAGCTGTGCCTACTTCAGCCCTTCCTCAGTACTTCATCCCAGACAAGGGAAGGCTCAAAGTGATCTCATCAATGTATACAAATAACTGAAGGGAGGGTGCAGAGAGGATGGAACCTGCCTCTTTTCAGTGGTGCCAGCACCAGGTCAAGAGGCAACAGGTACAAACTGGAGCACAGAAGGTTCCCTCTGAACACCAGGAAGCACTTCGGTACTGGCACAAGCTGCCCATAGAGGCTGTGAAATCTCATCCTTAGAGATGTCCAAAAGTTGCCTGGTCATGGCCCTGGGCACCCTGCTGTGGGTGTCCCTGCTGGAGCAGGGCTTGGGCCAGGTGGACCCAGAGGGCCCTGCCAGACTCTTCCATCCTGTGATTCTGCAAGGGAAAAGCGGATAAGAAACCATGTTCCCGAGATAAACTCTCTTCTAAAGTGTTTTCAAGAAGCTCCTACTTTGCACTGCGAGAAATACAGCTGCAAAATGTTTCTGGAAAAAGCTGTGAGTTGTGGATCATCAACTGTCCAAAGAAGGGAAAAGGAAAGCAGGAACAGGAAACAATCAAGATGATTACTGTACCTAGGCAATACACTCAAAAGATTAACAAAAGACTAACACAGAACCAAGCCATCAGGAAATGACACTATATAATCAATAATGTCATTTCTACAACCAGTTCCAGGTTTGCAAGTACACTTTCCAAATGTAAACTTGCTGTTCATCCTCCCAACAAGAGACGACCACTACTTTGTACATAACCTATTATTTAATTTTTTGAGAAGGGACTCCATCTCAGACAGACCCAGTACAGAGACATGCAGGTATATTTCTTGTTTTTGACACGTCGGTGGTGATAGCTCCTGTGTCTTCAATGCATTATCGGGTTACCTTTTGCTGTACGTAGCAATTCTGGGCTCTTTGTGACTTTCACAGAACTGAGCTGGAAACAAAATTAAAAGCAGAGTTAAAATTGGCCTCATTTTCCTTTCGGTATGAGTTGTGCACTTGAACCGTGACTCACCAGGGCTCGCAGTCACACCCAAGCGAACCATGCACTGAGTGGCCAATCGCCTGCACACAGGAGGAAATCCAGATCGACGGCTGAAGGGCCCAGGCGGGCTGCCTCCTCCCACTGGATCACCGCAGTGACGTGCAGACTTGCGATCGCTCCACCTTCTCAGATGAGCCTCCAACCTGGTAATCAGTACCAGAAACTGAACAGCTTCTGTTGTGAGGCATTTAATTTGCAGTTCTAAACAGAAGCAGGCACTGAATCAATTTTTCCTCTGTTGTTACAAATGGGAAAACATACAACCTCCAAAAAATAAATCCCTTTTTTTTTTCCCAGAAAGATATAATAAGAGTAATAGCAATTAATACATTGAACAGTCAAACGCTTTTCCTGGCAAGTAATTTTACGATCAATATAGAAGCAGTAGGTTACAATAACAACAGTATGTTGTGAAATTAAAACCTAGCCAAGTATTTGAATGGATGATGTTCTTTCCTAATTTTGGTAGGCTTTCCAGTCTTAACCAAGCCTTCAAATACATCACGCACTTTTGCAATCTTCCTGCGTAACAAAAGCAAACTGGGTGATCATAATGAAGAAGTTATTTAAGCAAAACAGTGGCTTACTTAGTTGTTTTAAAATAAGGTCATGTTATACCATACCGCAAAGGATCACATGCTCTCAAGTCTTTTTGCCACTGTCAGATACTTCGAAAGCAAAACATAATGTTATCATTCACTGTTCTGCTGCTGACATATTTACGATAGCCTTCAGATAGCCGAAGTGTAAGTCCTTCACAAGGTTTCCATCAAATCATTTAAAAGTTAATCCTTCTTGAGGCATTAGACTAGAAAGGCACGTATGCTCAGATAAATTGGAATGACAATCCATTTCCATATTTTTTTCGGAGTCCTTGAAATGTTTCTGGCTAATTCCAGAAAACCTACCCTTCTGAATCACTTAACCAGTGTTTTTGTTGTTCATCTGTCTGTCTTGGTTGCGTCTGACCTCTGTAATGATTGTAATAGAAAAAACATTCCGCTTTTCTTTCCTTTCTTCACTATGACTCAACATCCTTCTCCTCTCAGGGGTATGACTACAGCTCTTAGGGAATCAGTCCAAAGTTTTAATGTTTCAAGTATTGTGGAGATTTTTTGAATCTGCATGTGTTTGCGAGAGAAGCCATTTCTTTCCTACCTTCCAGAGTCTCACCCACAAATATGTTTTTTTTTTTTTTTTTAAGAACGCTCAGGGTACCTCCTTCCATGGATATAGGGAAAGTTTCTTAGGTTTTAATCCAGGGAAGAGAGTTTGCATTTTACTGAAAGAGCAACAAACCAGTTCTCCAGATATCCCTGATAACTTAGCACTAACAAGCAGACTGTGCAGGCAGAGCAGCTCTGAGCGAGAGCTACAACAGAGCCCCGAGCCAGACACATATGGGAAAATGATCTACAAGCTTTCAGCCCCTCTAAACTAAGGAGCCATTCAAGTTGGATACAGACTATCAATAGACTATACGATGTGTCAGAGAAAACAGATGGGCTCTTCTTTCCCTATTAGCACTATTTTTTGAGGTGATGGCTTCTCTTACCCAGCATGAGGTCATGGGACAGGGGAACACTGAAACGATGCAGTGTGTTACGCGTATAGTTTGTGAAGGAGCACCCCAGTATGAGGTGTTTCACCAGATCTCCCTACATCTTCCCAAATACTCAGCACTTCCACAAATCTGTCTGCAGATCCATGTCTGGCTGAAAACAGCTTCTGCTGGTTTCAAGCTTCGTGGTTTTCTGCTGCACTGAACTAATTCATTTAAAACCCACACAGCTGCTATCCCACAACATTACTTGAGACTGAAAACGCTCATCAAGCTCTGGACAACATACACTGCCTTTCCCACACACAACAAAGTTTCCTCCCAAACTTCAAAAGAGCCACTGTGTGATAATGTGCAGCCTGGGCAATCTGACTGCAGCAATCTCACCTCACCTCCCAAACACTTCTGGTCTTTTCTCAGATGCCTCTGACCAACCATTTCTGTAAGACAAAATTAAAGCCAATAACAGTTGTTCTCCAAGTTTCCAGGAAAGCAAATCTATTTTTTCATGAATAAATCCATTGTCGTCCTCTTTCAAGTTAAGCACTTGGATGGGTCTCTTCAGCCATCCTCAGTTGTTGGGCTCCTCATTCACCTCCCTCAGACCATCCCAGGAGCCCGCTGATGCTCCTCAGCCAGAAACTTTTAAACATTTCCCATCTTCTTTTGCCATTGTTTACATGTGGTTTATAACCCCTTTCACACACACACACACACACACACACACACACACACACACACACACAAAGTTGCTCTTTTCAATCAAAACAAACAAAAGAAACCCCCCATGTTTTCCCCATGGAAATGTTACTGTTTTGTTTAAGGTTGCTGTTTTTAAAAACAGTATCTGAAAAAAAAAGATCAGCTTGTAACTGAGAGGGCAGTTTTCACTTTAAGAAGCTTTGATGAGAATTTGGACTAAATTAACTTTGAGATAATCACCTTTGTAATTGCATTTTTAAAGAACAGTCCACTAGAGTATGATTTACTTCTAGATGAAAAGCATTTTTCCTCTTTTTTTTTTATAAGCAGGGAATTTAAAAATATTTTCCTGTGAGTAACAGTACGCTTTCCCAGAATTAACAAAAGACTTTTGTAAGCAAGAAACCATGAAAAATAAGCATGTGTGTTTTTAAGAATTAGAACAGTACCCCACACATACAGCAAAAGACAGTATGGAGAGAAACTCGCTTGGCTGCTTACATACTGGTAAGAAAACGTAGAAAGTCCTCAAAGGCTTTCTAGAAGAATTTATTTAAAGATTTTAAAAGCAGTTTTAAAGAATGAGGCAGATACACAGCCTATACATATTGACATGGCCCTGGGGTTCTCCTTACTTAAATACATTACATGCTACTTAGCTACTCGATAGCTAGATTTTCAGATTGAAAATGTAATCTCAGTGTAGATTAAAAAATAGCTTTTGTTTGCAAGCTGACGGGAGGGAGGTTTGGGCTGCATTTAGCAGAGTGCAAATGCCCTGGTGTTCTTCATGGCTTCTGCAGAAGCCTTACGGGATGCCAGCCTCCAGCCATGGCACCAGCCTCCCTCAGGTCCCCCTGGGGGACACTGGCACTGACATTCTGGTGGGGCCAGACCAGCCCCAGGTGCAAACTGTTCCCTCGCCACCTGCCACCACGCATGCCTGCCATGCACATGTGCAGCACAGCTGCTGCATGCATGCACGGAAAATATGTTGCTGGAGATGCTGGAATGCTGCGCATGCATCCATTTGTTTCACTGCTTACGACACTGCAGTGAGTGCTTCTGGGAAAGCGTCAGACCTGCTCCATGTGCAGTGCAGTGCATTCAGTCCGTGCATGGAGAGTCAGTGTGTCTGGGACAAGCTCACTACACCTGATTTACTACGGTGACCTGTTTGCTCATTTGGCTCATGACTAGAAATGATGGGTTCACCGCGTATGCCTCATCACTCCATCACAGCGTAGGTATGGGGACAAAGACAGAAACCTTCTTCTGACACCAAGCGTCATGCTCAGCCAGAAAGAACTGGACACAAAAGACAGAAGACAAGCCCTTAGCGTTTACTTTTCTCAGTGACTTTTGCCAATGCCTTTAACATATTCTGATCCCAGCATCCAGCAGAAGTATGTATCGAGGCACAGATTCAAGTAACACGTAGTCCTCTGAGGTTTAGCCACCAAATCTAACCCAGTTATCTCTATTCCCAACACAGACAGAGGAGCGAGACAGGCAAAACTCCAAAAGGAGTTTCATCACCCCACTCTAAGACATCTACCACAGGAAGGGGAAAATTACCCTGTGGAGATGCCTATCTGGTCTCATGGACTGCACGGGAACATAAATAAGTAAGTTGCTTACACTAGAGAGATGATGTTTAGATGGATAAAGATAGGTGGGATGAGTCTCACCTTTTGCGTTGGGATGTGTTGCAATTAAACTGGAGAATTTATTAGCCAAGGTTCTGTGGTACGAAACAAGCTTCAGCATAGGAGCTGAGGGCAATGGCAGAAAAAGTCAAACACAATATTAAAGATGTCTTGAATGTTACTGTTTTAGGCTGTGCCTGTTTGACCCGAAACCTGACTCTGTAAATTACGTCACTTTCATCTGTCTGGGCCATTACCCTACAAAGACAAGCCAGAGCTTAGTGAAACCGAGTCACAAACTACCAAGAGCTGAGACTGGTGCACTCAGTGTGTCTGCTGCAGTAAACAACACCAGCAAAAAGATAGTGATAGCCATGCTTCTTCAGAAAATAAAAGCATATGATATGTAAAATGGGACTTAAAATCCTATTAATGTCTTAAATGTATAAGAAAAAAAATCCATTGCAAAAAAAAGGGATATTATTCCTCATTTTCTTTTAACTACATTCTTTTATTATTATTTCTTCTCATGCTCACTAATCCCACGAGCACTTATAACTTGAATTTATACATTGTTTAATCTTTAAAATATTCATTATTAATCTGCAGGAAGATACACTTCCTTATTTTGTCAGCTTACTTCCCAGATCTCCTTTTTGCTGGTTTTACTTCTCCTTTTTAGGAAAAAAAAAAAAAAAGGAATTTTTTTTTTCATTTTTCCAGTTGTGTCTAATTTCAGTAAGGAAATTATTTATTCAGTTCTTCTGTCTGACTATGAGTGAGAAACAAGCTGTTACACCATAATTTCTTTTTCTATTGTGTGGGAACTCAGCATTGCATCATCCTTAGCACTGAGAACAAGAGATGAAGATCCCTTCTTGGTGGGTGTGGTCCAGGGTTTGGTAGCCAATCTCCAAGCCAAAGTAAAAGTTCTAAGCAGTTTTTCAAAGCTGCTTGTTTCACGTCTGAGCACTTGGGGATTGGGAGTTATCAGCATGTGTAAGGGCGTGAGAACTGCCAGTCACAGAAAGCATTAAGAACGACTAAAAAAACTTAGATTCAGAAGGCATTATGATTTAAAACGTAAGAACTCGTAGTGCTCACATCTCAAGCGTAAAGATATTGTTTGGAGATAATTATTAAACGGTTGATCTTAAAAATTTTGCCAACAAATTGCTTATGCTATTTTGTGATTAAACTCTGGCCATTGGTGTGGATGTTCATACAGGTACATAGCTATGCTTGCTGTAGGCCTTTCAGAGAAAGCATTGCTTGACTAAATCTCATGTACATACAATACAGCAGATTGTTTGTTCGTGTTGCTTTTCATTGTTCTGCATGGTTATCAGTTACAAATGACAACCATTACTTGGCCCACATTAAACACTCTCAAAGAATCCAGGAACAAGTAAAAGTAAAATGAAAGGTGTGTCGCTTTGGAGTGTGGTTAAAGTTTATGTGCCTACAGCAGGCATAACAAAAAAACAAACTGACTTCCACCTGGTGCAAATCTAGACAAGGTGTTAACATCTATCTCAAAGGTTGTTGATCAAGGAAAAGGCAGCTTTTATTTTGTAGACTTTTCCACCTGCATGCAGAGTTTACAAAGTAAATACCGCAGTTCTTCAGGGGCTAGAGCAATTGGGAGCCCTTGAATAAACAACCTGGAACTGCTATTCCAGGTCTAGTTGCAGATCTGCTTTTACAGTGCTTCATGCTGTCGTTTTTATTCGAAAGATTTCTCCTAAAGAAATGGAGACAAAAAAAAAGCCCTAACAAAATAATACCTTTAGAAATGGAAGCTAAAAGACTTAGAGAAATTATACAAGGAAACACGAAGCCTGCCTGTGAAATGCAACCACTCTCCACTTAAAAAAAAAAAAAAAAAAAAAAAAAGTACCATTCGGAACACCCTCTTAAGCCAATGACAAAAACAACAAATCAATAAAGAGCAGGGATTTCGTATCATCAGTTTTAATCTGGTATAATGACCATTGAAGAAAGACACTGAAAAATTCCTTTCTAGGTTGTAGTGGAAATGAAACAGTTTGGTGCTCCAGTTCTCCTCAGTTCACAGGGTGGGAGCTGGAACCGGCTCTAGATTCCTCAGACATCATGTCTGTGTGATTTCTAGCTGGTTTGCCACTGGAAATAAAGAAGAATTTAATTATCATTATCGCTATCATGGTAACTCTTCAGAAATAGAGCATAAATATGTGTAGGAATAAAGTAATATATGAAAGAACTTTCCCAAAAAAATACTCAGGAAGGCTAAAACAAAGTATAGAGTATCTATTGAAAAAGGAGCTTGTGGAAGTTACAGGGCATGTAACACAGGGTAGGACAGACAGTGTGTTTCATATTTTCTTTTTTCACAGAATCATTGAGTATCTCAAGTTGTAGGGACCCATAAGGATCACTGAGTCCAACTCCTGGCTTAATACAGGACCACTCAAAAATCAGATCCTACATCGGAGAGCGTTGTCCAGATGCTTCTTGATCTCTGGCAAGTTCGGTGCCGTGACCACTGCCCTGGGCAGACTGTTCCAGTTCCCAACCACTGCCTGATGAAGAATCTTTTCTAACACCCAGTCTGACCCACCTCCTCTGATGCAGCTTCATACTATTCCCTCAGGTTCTGTCGTTGGCCACCTGAGAGATCAGTGCCATTTTTTTTTAAATTTAATTTCTATGATGTACAAATATAATTCTATGATTCCTATGTAAACAAAATTGTTACACTTTGTTAACATTTTTTAATAATGACATTCCTATTAGTCAGTATTACTGACAATGCATCTTCCACCGTTCCCATCGTTAAAGTTTTATTTGGGATATGCCGTTTCCAGAAGGAGGTTGCCTTAAGTGGGTTCCGTGAGCAGACAGATGGACTTTATCCCTCTCCCATATGGCCAACAATTTTTTTTTTCCTTTTAATATACAATAGAGTTGAGTTCTTTCCATTTGTCCTTTGTTGGCCTTTGCATTTTTTTCAGGATGATACTGGGGAGAACAAGCTGCCCTCAGGCCACTTTTTAGCACCAAGAGTAGCAGCTAGGTCTTCTGCTCTGGAGAAGGTGGCAAATATCTACAGGAGTCCTGGACAGCAGCTCCTAAGACACCTCTGAAGTTACCTCATGCTGAACTTGCACGGGTAGATGGCACCACACAAAAACACTCATTGGGACCCAAAAGCTGCATTCACGTTGTGCTGGGGCTTCCATTCTGCCTTTCAACAGGGCTCCTACCTCAATGGCAGCTCCATCTGGCTCTCCCTTGCCTGTCACTAGCTGAAGGCCATCTCCTCACACCTTGCTCACCCACACACTCCACTCCCCCTGTCATCCTGCTCAGGGCAGTGGTGCAG
The DNA here is from genome assembly GCF_002078875.1 of Numida meleagris. Lineage (NCBI taxonomy): Eukaryota > Metazoa > Chordata > Aves > Galliformes > Numididae > Numida > Numida meleagris. Next base: position 102,066,765 of record NC_034409.1, read on the forward strand.
TCCCCATTCTTGGAGGTGTTTAAGAACAGGCAGAGGTGGCACTTACAAACGTGGTTCAGTGATACGATTCAGTAGATTGATGGTTGGATTTACTGCATTCAGGCCTGGGGGGGCCCAGCACAAGAAGGATGTGAACTTGGAGCGAGTGCAGAGGAGGCCATGAAGATCACCAGAGGGCTGGAACACCTCTCTTGTGAAGACAGGCTGAGGGAGCTGGGCTTGTTCAGCTTGGAGAAGACTCTGAGGAGACCTTATTGTGGCCTTCCAGTACTTGAAAGAAGCTTGTAAACAGGATGGAGATTAACTTCTTATACAGTCTAATAGTGAAGGACAAGGGGGAATGGCTTTAAACTAAAAGAAGGGGAATTTAGACTAGATGTTAGAAATCTTTTCCTCAGAGGGTGGTGAGGCGGTGGCACAGGCTGCCCAGAGAAGCTGTGGTGCCCCATCCCTGGAGGCGCTCAAGGCCAGGTTGGATGGGGCCCTGGACAGCCTGAGCTGGGGGGGGGGGCAGCCCTGCCCACGGCAGCAGGTTGGGGCTGGGTGAGCTTTGAGCTCCCTTCCAACCCAAACTCTTCTGTGATTTTATGACTTGCAGATCTTGAAGGTCTTTTCCAACCCAAGCAGTCCTGTTTGACCCTGTCTGTCCTGCAGCACAGGAGAGCTGGTGGCTCAGGTCAGCACGCCGTGCTGCATATTGCTTCCAGCAGACCCTGCCCTGTCCCAGTCAGGCAGTGCTTCAGCCCACAAGGCACACGCTCAGTGAGTAACTTTTACCAGGAAAGCCACTCCGAGGCCGGCACCTCAGCAAACCGCCAGCAGAACGTTCCCCTCTGGAACGGCATCACCACTCACGTCACCCCCGAGCGGGCGGGCCGCTGCGGCGCATGCGCGCTGAGCGGTGCTGTGGGCGGCTGCGCGGCGGCGGGGAGCGCGGCGGCCAATGGGCGGGCGGGGTGTGTGCGTGTGCGGCGGGGGGGAGGCAATGTTGTCGGGAGTCACCTGACCGCGGTCGCCGCAGTCGGGCCGCAGCCGCTGGGACGGGAGCAGTCGAGCTAGGAGGGAAAGGGAGCGGGGAAAGGAAACGGAGAGAGGCGGCGGCGGCGGTGCTGCCCACCGGCCGCCCGCCCGGCCCGCGGCTGAGGGGCGGCGGCAGCAGAAGCGTTGAGGTGAGCTGAAGGGCGCGCTCTCTGTCGGGCAGCCGCCTCCCCCCGCGCCTCCCTCCCCCGGCGGGGCGCTGCGTCCCGCGAGGGCGGTGGGTCCTGGGCACCGCGCCTTCGCATGTCCCCTCGGCGGGGGCTCGGCGGCTCGCTGGCCCAGCTCGGGGGGGGCTGCGATCTCCTGGAGCTGGGAGGGCTCCGCTCGGACCGTCAACAAGGAGGCGGCGATCCCGTCAGGCTCGTTCTGCGCTGTGAAATAGTCGGCGCGCTTCGGCTTCGGGGCGCGTTGGAAGTGTTGCTGTTAGAAAAGAATTGTCGCCTGTTGTTCTGTTCTGTTCTCTGGTTGCGTTTTCCATTTCCAGCGTGTGCTCAGGGACCTCAAATTCGTATGTACCCGGGTCTTCTAAATGCTTGTCGGAATGAAAAAAAAAAAGGAGTGAAGATACTGCTACGTATGTGGTTTCACCGTGCAGTGACTTCTGACAGGTGTGAATTTGAGGCACTTTAGGAAGGTGTGTGAAGAGCATTTTTGGCTCTGCTGCAGGAGTAGCTGCGGTCCGGAAAGGAACACCGTAGCTTACAGCCACATAATGCTGTGGGTCCTTTAAACTCTAGTGCTGAGCCATGCTGAGAAGAAAACACTCAGGGATATCTGTATCAAACCAAATTAAGTAGTCAGGTCATTATGAATTTTGTTTTGTGGTTTGAGTTTAACGTTTAGAAGTGACTCAAGTGGTGTAATTCCTCTTGCGTGCCCTGGCGCATGGCAGTAAATTAGCAAGTGGTGAGGCCGGACCATGGTGGATTTGCAGAGAGGAGCAGTTGCTGGAAACAGAGTATCTGCATGGTGTGCTTCTCAGGAGGGCTTCCGTGGAGACCCTGTTACTGAAGCACTATTTGGATTTCTTCAGATGTTCTTCTGGAGTATATTTTCCAGTTCATTTAAGTACAGAAGAACCTCACTTTTGTAGTCTGTATCCGTCTTGTGAAGTGAATGGAAGCGCAGTAAGTGGGATGCTGGGGAAGTCTGCCTCGCTGGCACGCTCCCAGTTCGACCCTAAATGCCGAAGTGGACGGTTATGTTATATGCGCTTTATTTTTGAGTGTTTTGTACTCAAAAATGTCCAAAGCCTTAGTGTACAAAGGTTTTCATTTGTTAAGGATATTTTGAACAGTAATTTACATTAATGTAAGAATTCCCAGGTATGCCACGCTCTTCACCTGATCACTTTGATCAAGTGGCACTATCGTTGGGCATAGACCACACGTATCTCCAGAAATAAAACAGAGACGTCTTTGTATTGAATTGTAATATGAGTCCCAAACCAAATATCTCTCCCCAGTGCTTTGGACTTGGGTGTCCTTGTTCTGACACTCTCCCATTTGATCAGGTATGAAAAGATGTTAAGACAACTTCCTCATTGGTTTCCTTTTAATTGTAAACCTGGCTTTCTCCCAGTGCTGAGCAAACTGGCGCAAGGTGTTGGCATGGTAGGGCCACTCGAAGGATTCGCCTCTCTTAGTGCTGGTGTTGTCCCTGTCCCTTAAGAGTTCTGCTGCTGAAAGCGGCATGGGGGAGGTTTTAGGGGCTGAAAAGACCTTTGTGGTATTTATAGCACGAGTCTTGTTTATATGCAATCCTTAGTTAAACAGTAGTAATGTGTTGGTTGATGCAAACGTGGGTAGGAACAAAACCTTAATGGTTGTTTCAGCAGCTATTTTTTGCTCTCTTCAGTTGCGTGAATTCAGCCTGGTATGACCAAATTGGGGATAATGTGTGAGGACCCCTGCAGCTATCCCTGCCTCTGCTTCATAAGTTAACCATGTAGGGGTGGAGGAAAGCTTGCTTTGCTGAAACAGATCATAGCCCCTGTCATAGAAGGGACTTCATCTCCAGCAGCAAGCTTTATTTTTCAGTTAATGCAGTTCTTGTGGTAGAGAGGTTTGGTTCTTCAGTAATACAAGGGAAACCTTTGTGTTTGCTATAAGTGCTCATTAGCAGGTCAGAGTAGTGTTCAACTGACTTGTCAGCTACTGAAGCTTTAAAAAGAAGGGGAAGCGTGTTATGAAGGGCAAACTGGCTTTAGAAGCATTAGTGAAATAGAAATAAATAGAGTTTAATCATTAGGTGTGCGCTGGAGAATAGAAGTAGTAGCATAGGGCCAGCCAAAATGCCTTTAAATTGCTTGTGCGTTAAAGAATAGTCAGGTAGTCTGTAGGATCATGCCGGACTTATGTTTGCGAGTGACTTTAATTGTCAAGATAGTGTCTGCAGGTGTTTGGATTCCTGTCTTGGCCCGTTAGCTAATAGTTTAGTAAGAAAGTAAATAGCACTTGCTACTCCTGGCATTCTGCATCTTTTCTCCCTGTGTAAATTTGACTGGAATTTGCAACATTTACATATGCTCTTCTGTTTTCATAGAGTGTTTCTGAACTTTTGTTTCAGTTTCATATGCTCTGAAGAAAAGTTGTGGAAGCAAATCAGAGGAGTTAAAAAGCTAATGCCACAAATAACATTGCGAAGATTGTTTTCCAAAAGCATCTTCTTTGACTTGCCACTGTGTTTGCTCCTCAGTTCTTTTAGGTCTTTTCTTGCATCCTTTATTAGTTCTTGAGCTGCAAATGGTTAACTTATGCACACAAAAAATATTTGTAACAAATAATACTTGTGAATGGATTCTGACAGTCATTAACACAACGAATGTGGCTTGTTTAACTGGAGCAAGGAGTAGATGTGCAGATAGAAACATGAAGGTGTTTGTTCTTGAAGTAGAGGCAGGAGTAGACAGTAGGCGCCAGCTGTGCACGCTTTGTTAGTCAATTTTATCCTGATTAAATATTATACTCTGACTTGGAAAAAAAAAAATATGCAATTACTAAGTCTGTGTGTAGCCACCTTCCCAGAATAACTGCTGAAGGGTGGAACTGAAGGATTGTAAAGGTGGGATTTTGCTGCAGGAGAGTTTCTGAAATCCCTTCAATCCTGTTCATTTTTAGCACTGAAACAAACCACATCCCCACAAAGTGATTTTTTCGTGCCTCAGACAAAAATTTAGCAGTGTAAAAAATAATGTAAAATGGCAAACAGAAATATCTCTTTATTTTTTTCTGGATGGGATCTGAATATTGCTTTATGTCATTTTAGGGAAACTATTCCAACCTTTTTGGGGAAAAATTTATGATTCTACAAAATCAGTCTTCTCCGTATTTCTTCAAAATCCCAGCTCCTGCAATCTTGTGTCTGCTAGGAATCCCAGTTCTTTGTCCTTCTCTCCCTGCTCAGAGTTCCCACATAGATTGCAGGTATTTAAAAACAACTGGATCTTTCGGCTTAAAAGCTTGAGAATAAATGATGACTCTGAGACATGACACTGACCTGACTTCCCATGATTCTTTTCAATTCTCGCTTGTGACTTGTCAAGAGTCCAAGTGCTTTGGTAGGAGTGATGTTGCAGAAATACAGTCTAATCATTTTTTAAAAGCTCACTTATTTACATAAGTGATATCATCCCGCTGTTTCGTTTGAATGGTTTCGAGATTTAATTAAGAATTTGCTAATCATCTAAAGATGAGACGTACGTTCTTCATAGGAGAAAGCATTGTTTTCATGAACGAAAGCTTAGCTGTTATAATCAATAGGTTTCTTAATTGCCATGTTCTTTTTCAAGTATTTTTGAGCTGGTGCTGGAGAAGCAGTAAACATGCAGTCTAAAATGCTTGTTCATCCCTTGTCAGCATAACATGAATCAGCAGCTATTAGCTGCTGCAGGCATTCATCTGTAACGTAACTTCATTTCCTTAAAAGGCGAGGTAGCTGGGGGCAAGCACACGGGTAGAAAGCTTTAGAAAACAGCTTTTGCACTCTATCTTGAATAAACCGTCCCTTATCCAACTAGTCTCGCTTTAGTAGTAGGGAATGATAATTGTCTCTTCATGCGTCACATCTGTGGATGGCGGGGTTTTTTAATAGAATAAAATAAAAGTAAATGTCCGCTGTAAGGGTACTGAGGGAGATAATTGAGCTGCTTAAAGTTTCTCAATGCATCAGCTTAGGAGTCAGGAGTAGCACTCAGACTTTGCTTTTCAAGATGTTTTCTTATGCTTTTGGTCTACAATACCTTTTGTCCCCCCCCCCCCCCAAGCTGTTCAGAAATTTAAGGTATTCTAAGAATACAGGTAAGTTTAGAAGCATGGTGGTTGCTGAGCAGATGTTTACTGTCTACTGCATGATAAATTAACCTGCTAGTGTGATGGTGATGATGATCACAACAGGAATTGCATTTGGGTGCCCAAGTTCAGCCAGCTGTGACAGTGCTGACAGTAAAGGTGCCCTGCCTGAGCTCTGCTGAGGAGGTTCTGCACTCTCTGCTTTCTTATATCCTCAGGAGTTTTACCTGTGTTCTGCTGAAAGTTAATGTCATTATTGCAAAGGGTTGACATCCAGCATGCTGTTAGATGGTAGCTGTTCACTAAGTAAAGAATGAGGAACAGGCTTTTGTTTACTGGTTAGTAAATTGAGTAATGCTTGGGTTGGATAATTCACAGGAAATGTAGCTCGAGGTCTTGAGAAGTAAAAACAAAACCCAAACCCTTACCTGTAGACAGATCAGTGGTAGAGCAATGTAACTGGTAGCTGAGTATAGAAATTGAAGATTAGCTTTTTTCTTATTTAGGAATCTCTGAAATGTAGCTACTGACTGAGGGGGAAAACAAGAGACTGCTGCTCTTTAAAAGAAAGAGGTGACTTGCTAGGATGTAACTCATGTAGCTAATTTATTTAGTTATTTTTGCTTAGCTTCTGCTAGTACTGATTCTGTCTTTGTAGACTGTAAGACAGAAGAGCCACATGTCAGTTTGAGCTGGTTTATTACCCCACTCACTATTAAGTGTATTACAGTTGATGGTTGCAAAGTACAGTCTTGTGTTCTATTTGACAGTGAGTCTTTCACAGGTGATCATTGGGCTTGGATGCTCGCTCTACTTCCTCAAGTCCAGATGCCTCTGGACTCCCATTCATGTTGGTGAGAACTAGATACTGGATTTTCTCTTTTGTGTCTTTAGACTTCTCAGCACGGGCCATCTGAGTAGAAAAAGGCATGACCACTATGGATTTCCAAGGGTTTGTGTGCACTGATTTAGTATTTATAAGGATACAGGAAACACTTCAACTCAGAATAGTCAAAAACTATTTTGGTAAATGTGCACAGAATTCATAGGTGTATCTTACTGTCATTTCTGCTTCTGTTTACTTGAATTTGCACTCTTGAGCCTCGATCTCTGTTCCAAGTGCTGTTTTAGTATTTTTTGGGCCTCTTCCCTTAAAGAGTCTGAGAGCCTGTGCAGCTCACTTCTCTCACTTCTATGACTCATTCATTTTTTCTGGTTGTGAATTTTCTTCTAGTGCTGCCAACTTCAGCTGGTCTCACATTCAAAACATTTGCTTTAGCTGTAAAGCATAGATAGCCCTTTGTGTGCTGAAATGTCTCACCTTTTTCTTTCTGGAGTTTGTGGTGTTTGAATGCAAATTGAAGAACGCTGAATTTGTTTACCAGGGTGATAGCTGTCATGTTGTTGTTGTAAGTTACTTTGTAGTGAAGTTCCTGGCATCTGTTGCAGACAGGCAGAGACTTCCAGCTGTTATTTTTGTCTTCTCTGTTCAGAAAGAATGATGCAAGTATACAGTTAAACAGCTATAAATGTAGAGAACTGATGTTATCTGATTGTTTTTGTAAGTCAACAAAAAGCTTAAACTACACAACATCTGGGGGGGGGTTTCCAGCATACAAGTAAAATACAAGGTACTCTGCTTAAACCTTCATTTAAAGTCTAAAGAAATTGTTAATATTAATGTGCTGCATTTAATAATAATATGTTGATTTAGTAAGTTTAGTTGGTCTTTATCAAAGAATCATCAAGATTGGAAAAGACCACTAAGATCACCCAGTCCAACCATCAGCCCACCCCCACCATGCCCACTGACCATCTCCCTCAGTGCCACATCCACATGGCTCTTGAACACCTCCAGGAACTCCACCACCTCCCTGGGCAGCCTGTGCCAGTCATTCAGCCAAATGCTTCTTAACACCTGACCTGAACCGCCCTTGGCACAACTTGTAACTCGCTGTTAGCTGGGAGAAGAAGCCGATCCCCAACCTCCATTCAGGTGGTTGTAGAGAATGATGGGGTCTCCCATGAGCCTCCTCTTCTCCAGACTAAGTTCCTTTAGCTGCTCCTCATAAGACCTGTACTCCAGACCCTTCACCAGCTCTGTTGCCCTTCTTTGAACTCAAGGCCAGTGCCTCTGTGTTTTTCTTGTAGTAAGGGGGCCCAAAACTAAACCCAGTATTTGAGGTACGGCCCCACCAGTGCTGAGTACAGAGGGATGATGTCCTCCCTGCTGGCTGCACTGTTTCCAATACAAGCCAGGATGCCATTGGCCTTCTTGGCCACCTAGGCACTCTGCTGGCTCACGTTCAGCTGGCTGTTGACCAATACCCCCCCACATTCTTGTTCTTCACACGACTTGCCAGCCACTCTACCCCAAGCCTGTAGTGTTGTATGGAGTTGTGACCAAAGTGCAGGAGCTGGCATTTGGTCTTGTTGAACCTCATACAGTTGGCCTCAGCTTATCCAGATTCCTCCGTAGAACCTTCCTACCTTAAAGCAGATGATTCTGTATATTTGACGTTTGTTATAAGTAAAATACTTTGGACGGAGCGTGGATGTTTGAGAAATTCTCTGCAGGAATGCTGGAATTGTTCATTGGGCTCATTGTTCAGTGGGCCGAGTGTTGGAGGTGATGACTGATGCTGATGTTAAAATGTGCAGTGAGCTAACAGGTGGTATTTTATTCTTTTAAGGCTTCAAATGGTGTCTTGACATCCGCATCTTACTGCTATTACTTCTGGTTAGTAATGGAACTTTCCTATTGGAATGGGTTTTCTATTTATCTTCTTTCTTGCAACCACGAGGAACTTGATCATTATGGCATATCATGAAGTCTGGCCTGATTGATGTGAGAAAGCAGCTACTTGATTTGAGTGTTCTATGTCAGTGTACATAAAATGTGTGTTTTGTTGTCCTTTGCAAAATGGGAATGTTTCTCCTCAGCATGAAATACTTGAGAAGGTGATTGTGTCAACTCTTGTCTTCCAGAAGTGGCTTGCTAGGAAAAGCTATAGCAGAAAGCACTTGCTGTTTTTTATTTTAATCTGTTTGTGTGAAATTTTTACATAAATGTTAGAACTGTTTCTATATGAGTTATAACGCAGATATTTCTTTATTTGCGAGGTGCCATAAAAAACTTTCTCCAGGACTCTTTTGCTGCCTGAATTTTGTAGACATACTTACTCACGAAGCAGTTCTTTGGCCCTGCTGTGAGTGTATAGAGTTAAGCTCGGTTCTGCACATGTTTTTGTCAGCTTTGCTGACAACTTGATGCTTCAGACCTTCCCTCACCTCGGGCACAACACTTCCCTCGTTGACCACGGGATGTTAGTTTGAGTGCGGGCTCTTCACGTGTTGTACTGGTACTGCTGAGTATGAAAGTTAGAGCTAATCTACCTTGTGCCAGGTCTTTCTGTGTGAATGAGAAATTTCATTCTGGTAAAATGTTCCCACTCTTAGACTATCTCTTCCAAGATAGTGTTATCTATTAAGTTATGTAACTTAGCAACAGTAGTTCCTTATAGCTTGACGTGGGACTCAGCCATAGTGATTATCATCTTTGGAATATATGTACACTAGTGTCAAATGAGGACACTTCATGGTTTTCCTGAAGACTTGCATTTAAGTGACTCTTTACTTCCTTCCCTAACAGTATCTCCTTTAGAGGATTATCTGATTGGCCTGCTTTATTCTACCCTCGGCTAGGAGTTAAGGAGAAGTAACTTCTAGTTGTAAGCAATCAGATGAGCACGCTTGAAGTCTGAGATTATTTAAAGTACCTTACTCTGCATTTACCTCATGTTAGTAATATAAATTAACAAATAACTTTAAATGCGTGAGGAAATGAGATCTGTTATTTCCTGATGAATCTTGATAGGCATCTTGCTCTGGTTTCTACATTATGTATTAAAACAAATTTATATTCCTCTTCTTCATATTGTTGGCAGTGCTGATTTGCATTAAGATAACAAGTATTTCATATGTCCTTTGAAAATAACTGTGTACACTTAATTGATTAAAAGTAAGGATGTCTATATCTACTGAAGATATCGTGATTTTACAGATACCTGTTGTTCATAGTTTTCCCGGGCATGTATATAGACTGGGAGCAGCAATCCTTGAGAGTAGCCCCGCAGAGAAAGAGCTGGGGGTCCTGGTGGAGAAAGACAGGGAGCTGTTAGAGGGGGTCCAGAGGAGGGCCACAAAGATGATCAGAGGGCTGGAGCACCTCCCCTACGAAGACAAGCAAAGGGAGCTGGGCTCGTTCAGCCTGGAGAAGAGAAGGCTGTGGGGTGACTTCATTGCAGCTTTCCAGTACCTGAAGGAAGTCTACAAACAGGAGGGGAGTCAACTCTTTACAAGGGCAGATAATGGCAGGACAAGGGGAAATGGTTTTAAGCTGAAGGAGGGAAGATATAGGTTGGATATCAGGGGGAAGTGCTTTACTATGAGAGTGGTGAGGTGCTGGAACAGGCTGCCCGGAGAGGTTGTGGATGCCCCATCCCTGGAGGTGTTAGACCAGGCTGCACAGGGCCCCACCCAACCTGGCCTCGAACATTAGATGTGGAGGTTGGCGGCCCTGCCTGTGGGAGGGTGGTTGGAGCTTGATGATCCCTGAGGTCCCTTCCAACTCAAGCTATTCTATCATAGTTTTCCCCTTGAGTCATATTGTAGTAGAGGTGAAATAAATCAGCTCATCTTCACTTGAAAGCAGAATAAAGTATTTTAACCAGTGCTCAGGAGACAATATTTTTGGCCTTAAGCAATGCGTTTTTGATCTCAGTCACTGATGAACAATGGAAGCTTGATAGTAATGTGCTTCCTTGTGTCCTTCAAGCAGACCTTGATTCATTCAGCTGCAGTTTTTCTTCAGGTAATTCTTATACTAGCATGTGTCATAGTCCCTTTTTCTTTCCCTCAAGACTGTGAGGTTCTTACGTGCTCAGAGCTTGACATGAGAGGAATTTGAGGAATATCTTTGTACTGACAGTTCTGGTTTTCTTCCACGAAGTGAAGATTCATAGTGAACTTTTGCATTGTTTCATATTTAATCCTTTCAACCTGCTTTTTAAGGGCTGCTTCAAGTTTTGGAAGGTCTTTTTGGATTCTTATCTTCAATAGTACGTGATGTATGGAAAATCTTAAACAATACTTTTGGTTCTTAGCATCTTTTGCATTCAGCAAAACAGTTGTTAGTTGATACTGACTTAATGAGCAGCGATTTAAATATACAGTCATCTGCAGACTTGGTGTACTTCTACAATTTGTCTGTGCCTGCCTCTAATTTTCCTTCCTCAAGTGTTCATTTTAGAAGAAAGATAGCATGATTACTGCCATTGGGCACCTCTGTTGAGATGAAGAAGGCCTCTGAGGGTCTTTACTGGGGGAAGAGCTTACAACCTTACAAGTTACACAGCTTCTTAATTAGAACTGAATTGTTGTCTCCAAACCTTTTACCTCTTCTGTCCATCTGTAAATGGAATTAATTTTAAATAATTTCTAAAGGCTTCAGGAGAATAGATGAATGCGAAACAGTTCACAAAAGTACAGAGTTTTTTTTTGTTGTGGGTGTGTATATAATGTATTACAGATATGGATACAGTGGAAAATCTAGTTGTCTGTCATGACGTACTGTGATAAATGTGAGGCCATGCCTTTATTGCACAACTAGAAAACAGAATTAGGACACTCGCCAATTTGACCTTTGTCAGCACTTCTATGAAGTGTGACAGAGTTCTGGTGGTTACATTTTTTCCTTTTCCTATTTGATACTTGCTTTCATTAGCATTTTCAGTCTTTTGGTTCTTTTCCTTTTAATTTCTCTCTGTACAGTATATAACCATTACTAGGTTTTACAAATAAGATAAAAACTATGTTTTGGTTTTAGTTATTGAAAGCCTCTTTTACATTTTGAAATGCTCAATGAAATGCTGCATTTTATACTTTCGACATCTCAAACTTATATCCTGTTTAAAGGGACTGCACTTTGAGTGCTGTGTTCAGGTTTGGGCCCCTCACCACAAGAAAGACACTGAGGCCCTGGAGCGTGTCCAGAGAAGGGCAGCAAAGCAATGAAGGGTCTGGAGCACAAGTCTGTTGGGGAGTGGCTGAGGGAGCTGGGGTTGTTCAGTCTGGAGAAGAGGAGGCTCCGAGGAGACATCGTTCTCTACAACCACCTGAAAGGAGGCTGTGGTGATGTGGGAGTCATCCTCTTCTCCCATGTAACTAGCAATAGGATGAGAGGGAATGGGCTCAAGTTGCACCAGGGGAGATTCAGATTGCATGTTAGGAAATACTTCTCCAAGAGAGTGATCAGGTGCTGGAACAGGCTGCCCAGGGAGGTGGAGTCACCGACCTTGGAGGCATTTAAGAAACATTTAGATGTTGCACTGAGGGACGTGGTTTAGTGGGAAATATTGGAGATAGGTGGACAGTTGGACTGGAACATCTTAGAGGTTTTTTCCAACCTTGCTGATTCTATGTTCAAATACAAAATTCTGATTTTCACTCTACAAGAAACTGAAGGTGATTTGGGGCTTTCCTTTTTTTTTTTCCTTTTTTTTCTTCCTTTGGCAAAAGCAACCTTAGAAGCTAATTATTAATGCTTTAAGTAGTCTGCACAGGGTTTGGAAAGTGTGTTGCATGCTTAGTAGAGATGAAGTGAAACAGGTTCAGCTGTCCACAGCACACGTATAAGCTGCTGTTCCTTTTAGCCTTCTGTGCTATGGAAGTGTAGGGAGCTGAATGGGATATTGGAATGGATTATTTTATGAGGGAAAACCTGAGAGCAGCATATTTTGTGTGTGGACTGTCTATCTGAGGGTTGGGAGGGCTTGAAGAAGAAAGGATAAGGAATGTTTACAGGACTGCTGGAACTGTGGTCGAACTTGTTAGGAGTCTTGCCTAGATGTTCACCCTAAAACAGGTCCTTAACTTTAACACTTCTGTGTTCCCCACCACGCTGGATTTAATCTTCCATTTTGTTGTCAGTTCCTCTTTTCAGTATTTATTTCTGGTACAAATACAATTATACATTGTTAAACTATATGTGCTGCTATAATATCTGAGGATAAGGATATCATTAACTTTCTGAGTTAAGCTGTGATGTTTACTTGAACAAAAGTCTGTAGTCATTCATTAGGTGTATATGTGAATATATATGTGTGTATAAAGCTTAATGCGTTTTTTTACTTCTAGAAATAATCTCCTCAGAATTAACTACTCAAGGTATTGCGGAGTGGGATAAATTGGGGTTTATGTGACTTTTCTTAGAACTTATATTTTCACATAATAAAATCCTATATTTTTAAGCAGGTACCCCCAAATGGACTTCTTGTCTTAGTCAAGTCATGAACTGTGACCTCTTTTTTTTTTTTGTGAAGTTGAGCATATAGATATTCCATTATGGAGTGAGAAGTGCAAATAATGCTGATAGTCTGTATCTGGACCAGTGCTGTCCTACTGTTGCCACCTGGAAATACTCTGTGGGGGATAACAGATAACAAAAAACATTTGTGTTCTATGAAAGTAACAAGTAGTAAGTAACCAGAAGTATAGCTGGTAGGGTGCTCATTTTTTGTTTGTTTTCCCCACTGTGTTTAAAAATGCTTGTGCCCTTTTTCTCCCTTTCTGAGTTGTGAAAGTTTCCCGTATCTGAAAACTGTAGATGTGCATTGGTTACAGTTTTACTGTTGCTGAGAGCTGGCATATCATAACTCTGTTGAGCAATACAATGGTTGGGTAGTCCTGTGTCAGCAGCTGTGATCGGATACAGTAACTCTTGGGTAGAATAGGAATGGAAGTGCTTGGTCTGTTTGTGTACTTCTGCTCCCGATAACATATTTTCCTTGTAGATCACCAGTTCCAAACCCAGCTATGAAGCTTCTTGATCAAGCTTTAGATGCAAAGATGCTTTTTATTATGCTTGTTCTGAACAGGAAGGGAGGCTTATTCCAGAGAAAGTAGGAATTGCGAAATAAAATGTAAGAATTGAACTTGAAAATGCTGTTGAACTTTGCACGCTCTAGGAGGGCTGACTTCTCCCTAGCTCTACATTTCTCAAACACTAGGAGTTCAGAAATAGCTTTGGGACAGTTATTTAAAACTTGGAAATCAACTCATATTGCTTGCATTGTTGTTTGTTGCCCAATAAATACTACTATTTCAGAACTTCGCTTTATTCAATTGCCGGGTGACCAGAATCCCCTTCACTGCTTCAGTATTAAATTTTGATTGAACGTAATGATGAAAATAGTGATGAGCAGAAGGTTATGGAAGTGGGAGGAGTAGTCTGCATTAGAGAATTAAGACAGGTGGAAAATAAGACTAATGTGCTTAAAAAAAACTAAAGTATCTGCTAGGGAGAAAATGCGACTAACAATTTCTAGCTGTTCTAGAAGGCAAACTACTTTTGAAATAAGGTAAAACAAATATTTTAGTTTGTACTGTAATCGGTAAACAGAAGTAGCTTACATAATATCTCGGTGAATTTTGACTTAATTGATCTGGGTTTTATCTCTCTTTACATTTTCGTAGTGTTGGAGTCAGAATATAATGATAATTATTTAAGCATTAATTTTTAGTTTTTAGGTGTTATGGTCAAGTTATTATGCTTAAGGATTTGCTGAGGAAAAATTGGTTCTCTGTCCCTGAAGTCACATGAAAAATTGTATTTTTGTCTATGCATCTAGTAAACTAGCACTTAAGATGTACATATTAGGGTTTGGATACTTGAAATGCTATTACAAATGTGTTATCTTGTGGAATATTAAATGTTAAGCTCATTCTTGCAATGAATTAGAACAGGCAACATCTGTTCAGCAGTTTTCCTTAAGGTCTAGAATCGTCACTAAGTTCCTATTTAAAGTGATTTTCATGTGTACAATTTGTTTGTTTTTCTCCAGATTGGAAGAATAGAAGCATGCTTTCCACTGAGACTTACACTAACATTTGTGATACAGAATGTCTCTAAGTGAGAAGAACAGCGTGGTTTTTGCGTACGAGTCTTCAGTGCACAGTACCAATGTACTTCTCAGTCTCGATGATCAGAGAAAGCAAGATATTCTTTGTGACGTTACTATTTTAGTGGAAGACCAGCGATTTCGGGCTCACAAAGCTGTGCTTGCAGCTTGCAGTAGTTACTTCCTTTCAAGAATTGTGGGCCAATTGGATGCTGATCTTATCATCACTTTACCAGAAGAGGTGAGTGTTGCTTACTTCTGTCTTTTACCTACCCATGTTTCTGATCTGTCTAGTTTGATTCTGTTTTACAATAAACTGGTAGAGTGTTTAGAAGATAATCGGTAAAGAGAGTTAAGAACTGAGGGGAAGAAATTTCCAAGCTGTAAAGCTGTTGCTGATTGAGGTAAAGACTGGATAGAGCAGAGTGAATGTCACAGACTGAAGATAAATGCTTTCCTGGGGAATGTGTAGGGTAGATGCATTCAATTAAGTGTTAATTACTCTTAAAATAGCGCACTAGGTTCTAAGCATGTAAGTTTGTCAAAAAGTTGTTTAATATGGGCTTCAAACAGTAAAGAGGCACTAGTCATCCCATGCGAGAAAGGAACATTTTGGGACTAATAAGCAAATAAATGGGATTGCCATTTTAATCTTGAAATTAGCATCATCAATGTTTAGTTTAAGAATGTTTGAGAAATACAGCCATGCTTACATTCCTTGCTTGCAGCTTATTGTTGACTTTCTTCAGTTTAGTTCCCTATTCTTTTTGTGCACTCATTGTTAGCAGCTTGATCTTTTTTTTCTACTGCATTTATACTTAAAAGCTGGGGAAAATTGCTTGCTTTTTAAACCAGATTGAATTTAAAGGCATTTAGTGGGAACAAGCCAGAACCCGTCATCCGTGGGAAAGCAATTTGATTGTCAGGTATCTGAAGCATCCAAGTCATTTAAAGATTCCAGTTGGTATTTAATTAAAAGCATTTAAGATACTTAAATACCATGTAAAATCTTTAAGTGTCATGAGGCAAACAAATGCTTATGTGAAACATTGTGCTTGTAAATGAAAAGTCAAGAGCCTCCAAGTACTCAGAAGCAGCAGAAAGCTGAAGAACTGGTACATGAACAGCGACTTTCTGGGAGGCAGTTTCTGGTAATCAGCTTGGGAAGGGAGTTAAAAATAACATGAAAATTGTTGGTAAGTCATCTAGAATCGTTAAAGGCAGGAGGAAAGGTGCGTGACAGTGAACATTTGTAGCGACATCACTTCAGCGACTTGTTTGTGCGCAAGACTAAGTTAAATGCTACCTTAACATTGTGACGCATTCAGAAAGCCTCTGTCTTCCTAAAATAGCTCCTTCACTGACTTTGTGATATATTGAGATAAACACAAGGATTCTCTGCAACTATAATATCCGATTTTATAAAAAACTGAAAACCAAAAGGGGTCAGATCATCTCTTTTAAAGAGCTACCCTGATCTTTGCTATTCTCTTATGAATTTACTACAAACTGATGCTACACCATGATAACACTATGTCAGATTTACTCGTTCTCCTTCTTTTCTCTGTATGTTCATTTCTTCTTCCCTCTCTTCTTTATAGTGGCTTAGTATTGTTGTTGGCCTGAATATCTCCCAGACTGAGGAAGTGTAATAGTAGGAGCTGTTGTGGAAGGGAAGTAGGGTGATAGGGGATACAAACAATACAAAAATGGGATATTGGAAGAGTAAGAGATGTACGTCAGAGTTGGTGGGGGAAAATTGTAGAAAGCACTGGTGTTCCACTAAACCTGAGCTAGGAGGGGACCAGTGTTTGTGAACAAAATGGAGGAACATAGTAATACTGATACTATGAGTGAGATAAGTTCTCTTAAGACTACAACTTAATGATGTTGTCTAGTATTACTTGTGTAAAAACTGAATATCCTGTAACCACAAACAAAAATACTAACAAGTTATCTTTTACTAATTTGATCTTATCACTTGGTAAAAACACTTCTGGAAACTGCTAAATATTTTGAAATGAGTCAGTTTATGAAGCTGCATATTTGAGAGGGACAAATAAATACTAATTGGTTTGGCAATTTCTTAACCTCTTTGATCATCCAAAGTTTTTGAAGTTTAAAATGAAAGATACCAGTCCAAAACTTGAAATACCAAAATATTTTGACATTTATTTGTTTCATGTATATCATCACAGCTAACCGGTGACACCTTGCTGTCAGTTACTTCTATTGTTTTCCTACCAAAGTTTTCGCACTCTGAAATTAGACCGTCATTGGCAATACAGGTGAAATATATAGCTCCTGCCAGACTTTTCTTTAGTCAGTCAGACCAAGAGTCTTTCTAGTGTTTTATTGTGTTTGAGAATAGCTAGCTAGAAATACTTAAGAGAAAATATGAGAAGCACAGTGTTTTTTTTCCTCTTAATCTCCTTTTTTTTTTAGCAGTGAGTATTTCCTGGTAAGCGAAGAACGTACAATTTTGAAACGTATTTCTTTTGTTTGGATTTCATGTATGAATGTAATTTGCTTATAAATAAAGTCGATTTAATCGTGTATTAGGTTTGAAGACTTCTTGCAAGCATATAGATAAACTCTTTTCCTTTTCACTTATTTTTAAGGATGAAGTGAGGTGGTGGTCTAATCAGTATTCTTGTCTCCAGGGTATATCTGAAACATTATTTTTGGAAATCTTTAGGTTTAGGAGTTTTCAGAATGTTTTTGCTGAACAGTCTCTGTAGATTGCTTCAACTTTCCTTTATTTGTTATTTCCATGCTTTTCTTTAAAAACAAAAAAAAAGCACAAACAAAGCCCTTCAACTTATTCCCAAATCAAACGGTATTTTACAGAAAATTTTTGCTGACAGAAGGATTCATTATAGATCACACAACAATACAGTACTCAAGGAAAAGGATTTTATGCTTAAAAGTAAGGAAAGGAAACAGTGTGTTGGCTTCAGTTTTGGTAGTAGTAATAATGGACATACTCCTTCATTTCACAGAATCATAAGATCATAGAATGGCTTGGGTTGGAAGGGACCTCAAGGATCATTGAGCTCCAACCACCTTCCCACAGGCAGGGCCGCCAACCTCCACATCTAATACTAGACCAGGCTGCCCAGGGCCCCACCCAACCTGGCCTCGAACACTTCCAGGGATGAGGCATCCACAACCTCTCTGGTGAGGTGCTGGAACAGGCTGCCCACTCTCATGGTCAAGCACTTCCCCCTGATATCCAACCTAAATCTTCCCTCCTTCAACTTAAATCCATTTCCTCTTGTCCTACCATTATCTACCCTTTCAAAGAGTGGACGCTCTTACACTTTTTCACTTGCAGAGAGGCTAAAGGAAGTAGCAGGTAACTTTTAATATGATAGTGTGTTTACACCTTCCTACCTGATTCCTTAGTAATTTTTTCAAAGATAAACACTGTTGTTTATCTTTGAATTCCCTTTTAGGTAACTGCACTGCAGTAGAGCTGAGATGATAATGATGGAACTGTTCCAAAAAACCTGCCTACTCCAAAGAGACTGTAACTGCTGTTGGCATAGGGTTTGGGGTACAATTCTTTTTATCCATGAGAGGAAAGAAAGGAGTGCATGGCTACAGTAGTAAATAATCGTGTGCGGTCACATTCAATTACTTCAAAGTTCTTTCTATCAGTGATGCATGAAACTGAGCAAATAGCAGTAATTGCTCTTTAAAGGAATGATTCCAGCCAGCAGCGTTTTGATCTTGTTCAGGAATAATTCACGTGTAATTTCACTGTGAAAGTTATCTTCATAAAATTATAGTCCAGTTCCTGGTTTTCAGTGTACAGCAATATTTTTTTACATTTTAGTACTGTATTATGAGAATTGTTTAAGTGCTTTATCACAGTGAACAAGATAATTGCCATAAAATATGCAGGATAAAATTATTTCATATTTGTTTCATGAAGAGTGTGGCCAGATTTGCTCTCTGTCCTGAAGGCATGATTTTCTGACTGCAGGGTGTGAGTTCTGGGTGTTTAAACCCATGTACATATTGGGATTGTAACTAGAAACTTGGCAACCAAACTACTACCCAGTGAAACAGAAGTGGATACGTGGGGCCTTGTTCTTTTTCATGTGGTATGCTCTGGTAAATGGGAAGCGAGAGAGTTTCACCAAGCAGGAAGTTGGCCACGCTAATTTTTTTTTTATCTTTTTCATAGGTAACACTTAAAGGATTTAGTCCCTTGCTTCAGTTTGCATACACAGCTAAACTTATTCTAAATAAAGACAACGTGTCTGAAGTTTGCAAGTGTGCTGAATTCTTGGGGGTACGGAACATTGAAGAGTCTTGCTTTCAGTTTCTCAAATTCAAATTTTTGGACTGTAAATCAGATCAGCAAGAGTGTCCTAGGAAGAAATGCTGTACACAGCATTGTAGGAAAGTAAGCCCTAAAATTAGCAGTGTGGATGATGGAGACCTGGAAATAGATGATGAAGCGGAAGAGCTTCTAGAGAAGGAATATATTCAGACCTCTCATACAAAGCTCTGTAAAGATGATGAAAATGCTAAAGCATCACCTGCTCTTCAAGATAATGCCAACCAAACATCTGATCCTGTGCATTTAGAAAAAGGTAATGTTGCCAGCTCATCTTCCCAGTGCCCAAAGTATAGGAAATTCCAGAAAGCTTTCGGAAATGACAAAGTTCATACTTCAGATTCCAGTTCCAGTGCTAAAGACGTTCAGGTGCCACAAATTGTAACTCTTATCGAGAAGGAAACACCTGATAATGACAGCTCACCAAAAGCTCAGGAGTGTGTACCCATGCAGCTGGTCTCAACGTGTGAAGAGACTCAGGTAAAAATGGAAGAAGGAGAGGAAGACATTGAGAAAAAAGAAGAATCAAAGAGAGATTCTGTGACTCAGAGTGTTTCGTGTCCTGTGGAGAAAATGGATGTTGCTGCTTTCCCCCAAAACACTGCTGCACCTCATGGACTTAATTCTGTGTCTTTTTTACGTACTTGTGAGCAATACGGTAACTTAAATTTCAGTAGTATGCAAGGCACCACAATCTTATCTGAAAAAACTGTAACAGGTACTGGAGCTGAAAGTGACAAAATTGAAAGTCAGGACAATGCAACTTTAAAGGTTGATTTGTGTCCTAGAGAAGCCATTAACATTACATCAACTGGTGATCGAAGCAGCGTGGAGAGAGAGGTAGCAGAACATCTAGCAAAAGGGTTCTGGAGCGATATTTACAGTCCAGAAGCCTGTCAAATCCATTTACCATCTGCAGTGCCAAAAGAACGCTTGGAGCCTGTATATTCGGGGAAGAAATCAGAGTGTCCGTGGCTGGGTATCAGGATCAGTGAAAGTCCTGAACCTTGCTCTCAGCGAACTTTTACAACGTTGAATTCTGTCAACTGCCCCTTCATAAGCAATCTTAGTACTGAAGGATGCTCCAGCAGCTCTGAAATAAGCAGTGGAGATTATGGTCAAGGGCAACAGCCAGAACAGTGTCCCTATAATTATGTGATAAGTTTGGGGGAGGATTCAGAAACTGATACCGAGGGAGACAGCGAATCCTGTTCAGCGAGAGAACAGGAATGTGAGGTAAGAACACCTTGTTATTCTTTGCTTCCCTGTCTTTTAAGGCCCTTCTCAGAAACCTAGTTCTGAAATCTTGTTTTGTTACTTCTTGTTTTAAAACCTTGGGAAATGGAAATTAAAATAAACATCTGAAGGTTTATGTGGGAGAAAACTGTTAATTCGAGGAGGCTTAAAATATTTTGCAGGACACTGAAGTGATAGATGCTTAGGTGTTAGGTCTATTCAGATATGTTTCTGGAACAACTTTATCATAAACTTCTTTGTCTTTTAAATCAGGGTCTATGGACTCGTTTTTAGGTTTTTTTGTCTACTTAAATTTAATTATAAATTTCGTACTGTGTTTTATAGAAAATTAAAAATGTTCTTTTTTTCCTCAGACTTGAGAAGGTGGGAGAGAAATAACACTTCAGATA
The DNA here is from genome assembly GCF_002078875.1 of Numida meleagris. NCBI lineage: Eukaryota > Metazoa > Chordata > Aves > Galliformes > Numididae > Numida > Numida meleagris. Next base: position 102,087,049 of record NC_034409.1, read on the forward strand.
ACTTGATTTTCATTTTGCAGGTTTTCAAGCTGGCTACAGCGGCTGTGCATTTAAGACTGTTTTAACAGCATCACCTTCTCTGAAACTTAGGCTATATTTGTTCTCTCCAAATGTAGAAAATGTTTGGCGCTTCTTTCCTTTGTGTCATTGCTTTGGTGGAATTTTAGACAGATGTCCTAAGGAGTCAAATACCAAGTGGTTCTACTGTGTACATCAAATGACTTCAGTAGTAGTTGCTGGAATTGTGGAATTGCAGTGTGACTCTGTTTATTGTGGGGCATTGCAGGGACTTTTATTGCTTGGTGGAAGCAACAATTCGTGTAGAAGGTGACAGGTCAAATAAACGGCCAGGATAGGCTTAAAAGCATTTCTCATCTTTACATTACAAAGAAGTAAATGGCATCACAGCTGAAGGAAGTGATCTGCCCCTTGGGTTATCAGTGATAGGCAAATACAAAAAGGATATTTTTGTTTGCTTTCGGAACTAATTTCAGAGCTTTGACCACAGTAAGGGAATAAGTTTTGCATCTTAATTTACTCCAGTATAAGGGTTGTAATAGTGTCTTTAACTGCATACTTAAAAAATAATAATAATAATTTGTAGAGGTAAAGATGGTTTTCAGTATTTATCAGAGCTGTATGATCTGTATGTTTCTGAAGCTCTTGCTTCTGTAGCTCAGGTGTATATTCAGTAGCAGCAGCATTAGGGAGAATAAAACAAGTGCCAACTGCCAGTAACTTCTCTATTTTAAGTAGATGCCTATCTCACGTGAACTTTTCCAGCAGAAAACCCGAGGTATAAAAATATATACAGAATACAGGCTTAGCTAGTTAAAGGGAACTTCAGGGTGCATTAGTGATTCTTGACACCTATTTTATTTGCCTCCTAACTGTAACTTACTTGCCTGGAATGTATCACCAAAGTGATTTGCTGTACACAGGGAATAGATTTCATCCTACTTCAATACGCTTATGAAGATGTAGCGTAAATGTGCAGAGTACTCCATTATTTTGGCAATACTTGAGTTCATCTGTTTGAAGCCCCTGGATTTTATCTAGCTCCCTTGATGGCTCTATTAGTTTGCTCTTGTTTCTGAAATGTAGGAAGAGGGTGGTATGGTAAAGAACAGCTTAAAATTTAAAACTTGAGATGATCTGTTGGAGTATGTGTTTATCAGTTTCACCTTTGGCTTATAATTGTATCTTATGTTCTAGGTAAAACTGCCATTTAATGCGCAAAGGATTATCTCCCTTTCCAGAAATGACTTCCAGTCATTTCTGAAAATGCATAAATTAACCCCTGAGCAATTGGACTGTATCCATGATATTCGAAGACGAAGTAAAAATAGGATTGCAGCGCAGCGATGTCGTAAGAGAAAACTTGACTGCATACAGAATCTTGAATCCGAAATTGAAAAACTGGTACGTAGAAGTCATATGAATAATGATATTTATGTCTTTCTGTAAAGGTGTGTTTGCTGGATATCTGCCAGCAGCTTGGTAGTGAGGCAGCTTGTTACTTTATCCACTTAAGCTCAGTGAATGGCCTTAAACAGATGACTTCTTGATAGCAGTTCTAGATTTACTATGCACTTCAGTGCACGTTTTTCCTTTGTGGTTTTCATTCAAGTAAAAGTGTATCACAGCATGATTCTTAGTGAATGCTGTTTTTAAAGCACATCAGCACTGAGCTTAATTACATGGAATATTTCCTAGACTATTATCCCATCCTACTCAGTTTTCTACCTCTTCTCTTTCTTGCTTTGTGACTTTGTTCTTCAGCTCATGCTATTGCTCTTGAAGTTTACTGTTATACTGTTACTAGTTGTGTAAGCATTTGTTCTTGTAATGCTTCAGCATGGACTGGTAAATTGTTTGCTGAGTCTCGAATCTTAAGCTTAGTGTGCAGAAGATCGAGATCAAGAACCTACTTACAGTTTTAGCACTTATATCAAGATTGCAGCTGAGGAATTAATGCATAACTTCAAACAAATGTGCGGAATCTCAAGTACTTACAGCAGGAAAATATTGAGCGGCTATTTTTATATGTTTGTTTCTGACTCTGTCATTTCAGTTTCACTGTTGGTTACACCATCTGGGCTGCGTAGTTCAGTGGATTAATGTTACTGTATGCGTAATTCATGTCTGCGGTGACTTAGACTTTGTGCTTTATGCGTGTGAATTTGGTATTAGCATCAGATACGAGTGTTTGCAGTCATGTAAACACCTTCTGACCTTAGAAGGAAAAGGAAAATAAAGTTGGAGCAAAGGACCATAGGCTAGAAACATCTTTTTGAGAAGTGATTCATCATTCATTAAATGTGCTTCTGCAGTAAATCAGACTTCGACGGAAGGCTGAGAGCTGAAAGGGCAAGTCCATTCATTCAGTGTGCTGAACGAAGATGATATTCCAGAGGGAGGGGGGAGATCAGGTGATTGTATTGACAAAAATTATACTGTGCGGGCTAAAATGAGAAGCTGCAGTTCTGACAGTTCAGAACTTTGTCATCTTAGTGTCATTTTTATTTGTTTTGTAACATTGTCAATATTGTGCAACAACATTACCCCCAAACTTAGGCATGATTCATCTGCAAGATTAAACTTGTAGTTGACTAAATGGCTGATAATCATAGCGTAATATCCTTTTTTTTCCCTGTGGACCTACCCTAAAACTGTTTGAACGTCTGCTGTTTTACAGATCTCATTGTGCAAGCGCTAGACAGTGAGTGTTTAGGGTTGTGATGTGAGGTCTGAGTTCTGAATTGTGCTCTAGGCACAAAAACTTTCAGTTGCTTGTTTTTTTTTCCAACTGTGCAGGTTAGTTTCTTGTTTGGAACTGTTAAGCTTGTCTTGCATCAACTAGTGTTATGCCCAGTCAGACTTGTGGAAATAGTGCACAAATACAAAATCTTTGCGATCTGTTTAAGCATAACTTCTGGGTGACTGGAAAAAAGAGGCATCTGTGAAAGGTGTTGAGTGGTGCACCCACGTTTCTGTGGGCATGGCAACTTCTTCCTGCTTCTCTAAGTTAGTCATGGGTTTCAGAAGTTAGTTGTTGATCTTCCCATGGTATTATTTGTAATGTGGCTTTGTGAGGAGATAATGTGGGATGGCTGTAGTTGGAAAACTTTTGACAAGTAGATAACAAGCTGCAGTTCACAAGGTATTAGGAAATATTATTCAGCTAAATTTCTTGTTCTGGTTTTCAGGATGCGTAGCGTGTTGTCTTCTATTTATGTCTTAAGTTGTTGCTTGTTAGGTTTTTGTTTGGGTTAAAACACAGTACTTGTGGTGTGTTGTGGGGAAAGTCACATATCAATTTCATTAGTAGAGGCTAGAAGCTGGCTGGGAAGTGGCTTTGCTGAAAAGGCCCTGGTGGGGCGGGGGGGGAGGTCTGGGCATGAGCATGAGTCAACAGCTGAGCATGAGTCAACAGCTTGTCGGAACTGAAAAAAGGCTGTCAGCATCCTGGGCTGTATAAACAGGAGCACAGCCAGTGGTTTGAAGGCAGTGATTGCACTCTATACTTAGTAATCATAAGGTTGAATCTAGAATACCGTGCCTGATTTTGCCCCTGCCCTCCCTGTGCCAAATGGTCCTCCACTCCTATCCTTGGAGTGGG